>NW_007090373.1:0-308 GCF_000164805.1 Carlito syrichta
GACTTCACTAGGCAGGCAAAATTTGAACCAAGACCCAGAAGAAGAGAAACGACATGCCATCCAGTGTAGCTCGGTTGTTACAAGCACAGTCTTGGCAGGTGGAGAGGTCTGGTGTGTTGAGGAAGGGCAGGAATCCTGTGGCTGTGCTGTCAGAGCAGGAGGAGGTAGGAAGATAACTAGCCGATCAGAGTTTCTTGTAGGCCTGTAACATCACAGGCTTTTACTTGGAGAAGGATGGCAAGACACTAGAGTTTCCTATGCACCATGCACTGTGGTCTGGCTTATACCACAGAAGGGCACAGTGGCCT
>NW_007090374.1:0-702 GCF_000164805.1 Carlito syrichta
CAGCTACTTAAGTCAGCTGGCTATCCAGCTGCCTAGCCAGGTAACTAGTTAGTTAAATCTGCTGGCTACCCAGCTGGCTACATTATTAATTCAGCTACTTAAATTAGCTGGCTAGACTGCTGGCTACCTAGGTAACTAGGTAATTAAATCAACTGGCTAGCCAGCTGGACAGCTAGTTAAGTCAGGTAGTTTTGTCAGCTGGCTAACCAGCTGACTAGCATATTAAGTCAACTCATTAAGACAGTTGTCTAGTCAGCTGGATAAAAACCTAGTTACATCAGGTGGATAGCCTGCTGGCTCTCTAGGTATTTCAGCTAATTAAGTTCACTGACTAGCTAAGAAGCTAGATCATTAAATTACCTATATATGTCAGCTAGCTAGCTAATTAAGTCAGTTAATTCACCTAGCTACAGCTGCTGGCTACCTAGGTAGCTAGGCAATTAAGTCAGCTGGCTAGCCAGCTGGACAGCTAGTTAAGACAGCTAGCTTAGTCAGCTAGGTTAGTCAGCTGGCTAACCAGCTGACTACCTCGAAAATGTCAGCTCAAGTCAATTGTTTAGCCACCTGGCTAAAAAATTAGTTATATCAGATGGGTAGCCAGCTGGATTACTAGTTATTTCAGCTAGTTAAGTTGACTGACTATCTAGGAAGCTAACTATTTAAGTCAGCTAGATATGCTAAGTAGCTAGCTAATTAAGTCAG
>NW_007090375.1:0-375 GCF_000164805.1 Carlito syrichta
CTACCACACCCGGCTAATTTTTTTTTTTTTTTTATTGTAGAGATGAGGGCTCACCAAGTTGCCCAGGCGGGTCTTGAACCCACGGGCTTAGGCAATTCACTCACCTCAGCCTCCCAAGGCGCGGGATTACAGGCTGAGCCACGAGCCCGGCCTTTTTTCTTTTCTTTTTTTAGTTGGAGTCTCACTCTGTCACACAGGCTAGACTAGAGTACAGTGGCACAGTCACTGCTCACCACAGTCTTAATGTCCTGGGCTCAGGTGATCCTCCCACCTTAGCCTTCCAAGTAGCTGGAACTACAGGTGCATGCCACCACGCCCAGCTAATTTCTTGATTTATTGTAGAGACGAGGTCTCACCAAGTTGCCCAGGCTGGTC
>NW_007090376.1:0-315 GCF_000164805.1 Carlito syrichta
CAACAAAGAAAGAGAACTACAGGCCAATATCTTTGATGAACATAGATGCAAAAATTCTCACCAAGATCCTAGCAAACCGGATTCAGCAACATATCTCAAAAATCATCCATTATGACCAAATAGGCTTCAATCCTGGGATGCAAGCCTGGTTCAACATTCATAAAACCATAAATGTAATTAAATACATCAACAGACGTCAAAACAAAAACCACATTATTATATCATTTGATGCAGAAAAAGCTTTTGATAAAATCTAGCACCCCTTCTTGATAAAAATCCTTGAACATCTAGGCATACGGGGAACATACCTCAAAA
>NW_007090377.1:0-666 GCF_000164805.1 Carlito syrichta
GCAGCCTTGACCTGCTGGGCTCTGGCGATCCTTCTGCCTCAGCCTTCCGAGTAGCTGGAACTACAGGCACACACTACCACACCTGGTTTATTTTTTTATTTATTATAGAGATGAGGTCTCACCAAGTTGCCCAGGCGGGTCCTGAACCCGCAGACTCAGGCAATCCACTCACCTCAGCCTCCCAAAGGCGTGGGATTACAGGCTGAGCCACCGAGCCCGGCTGGCACCATTTGTTTTTGTTTTTGTTTGAGTTGGAGTCTCACTCTGTCGCCCAGACTGGAGTGTAGTGGGTGCTCCCGGCCACCGCAGTCTCAACCTGCTAGGCTCTGGCGATCCTTCCACCTCAGCCTTCTGAGTAGCTGGAACTACAGGCGCGTGTTACCACGCCCGGCTAATTTTTGATTTGTTGTAGAGATGAGGTCTTGCCAAGTTGCCCAGGCAGGTCTCGAACCCGTGGGCTCAGGCAATGCACTCACTTCGGCCTCCCAAAGTGCTGAGATTACAGGCTGAGCCACCGAGCCTGGCCGCACCATTTGTTAATTGTCATAATTCCTGGGGAGGTGGTGTTAGGAAAGGGTCTTTAATTTTCAGCTCTATGGTCTTCTGCTTCTGTATTGTTTTAATGAACAAGCATATGTTACTTTTTTTTTTTTTTTAGTTGGAGTC
>NW_007090377.1:813-5205 GCF_000164805.1 Carlito syrichta
TTTTTTTTTTTTTTTTTTTTGAGTCAGAGTCTCTGTCTGTCACCCCAGGCTGGAGTGTAGTGGTAGGCTTACAGCCACCACACTCTCAACCTGCTGGTCAGGCGATCCTTCTGCCTCAATTTTTCAAGTAGCTGGAACTACAGGTGTGGGCCACCATGTCTGACTATTTTATTTTTTTTGAGTTGGTGTCTCACTCTGTCACCCAGACCGGAGTGCAGTGGCTACTCCTGGCCACCGCAGCCTCGACCTGCTGGGCTCCGGTGATCCTTCCACTTCAGCCTTCCAAGTTGCTGGAACTACAGGCACGCACTACCATACCCAGCTAATTTTTTGATTTATTGTAGAGATGAGGTCTGGCCAAGTTGCCCAGGAGGGTCTCGAACTGTGGGCTCAGGCAATCCACTCACCTCAGTCTCCCAAGGCATGGGATTACAGGCTGAGCCACCGAGCCCGGCTAATTTTATTTTTTTATTTTTATTGCAGAGATGAAGTCTTGCCATGTTGTTCAGGTGGTCTCGAACCCCTGGACTCAGGCATTTCTCTTGCCTCAGCCTCCCAAAGTGCTGATGTTGCTTTTTTAGTTAGACAAAATATTAAAGAAATATTCGCAGCATTATTCACAATAGCAAAAACATAGAATCAACAGTTAAAAAAAAAAGAAATATTCAAGGCCAGGCACAGTGGCTCACACCTGCAATCCCAGCATGTTGGGAAGCTGAGGCAGGAAGATTGCTTGAACTCATGAGTTTGAGACCGGCCTGGGCAATATTATACGAATCACATCTTTACAAAAAAAAAATTAAAAATTGGCCAGGTGTGATGAGGTGCGTCTACAACACCAGCTACTTGGGAGGCTGAAGTGGAAGGATCACTTGAGCCCAGGAGTTAGAGGCTGCCATTAGCTACGAGAGTGCTACTGCACTCCAGTTTGAGTGACAATGAAACTCTGACTCAAAAAAAAAAATTTTTACTGGAGAAAAAGGAGCAGGTAAAGTTAGTGAGGCATCCCTGCTCCATGTCCGAATGGTAGATCTACATTACCCTACATAGTTACATTAGCCTGAAAGAGAAAATCTGGGCTCAGACCATCTCTGTAGGGGGTCTCCTTTCCCCGCCCCATTTCATGTCCATCTCTTTGGCCATCTGCTTTCTGGGGGCCCAACCTCTTAGTTCGCAGGGATCCTAGCCACATGCAGTGGGCCTGGCTGCGAGAAAACTGCTGTTCTGGCAGACCTGGCCTTGCAGGCTGGAGGGCGACAGCTGGGGAACCTCGGGGACCTGCAGTCGCCCAGGGCCGTCAGGGGGCACCTGGCCCTAGAGGTATAGCTTTCTGGCAGGGACTCAGAGTCTCCAAACCAACCCTACCGCGCGGGTTGCCGAGGCCGCCTCCCATTGGCCAACTTTTACTGGGAAGGGAACCTTTCCCAGGGACCGCTTCTAAGGCCCAGTGAAGACGTTCAAAAGCGACGACTTTCACAGGAGCTCCGCTGCTGCGTCCGAGTCTCTCCCAGGAGCAGCGCTGAAGTCACCAGGCCGTGGGCAATCACATCATCGTCATCTGCAGTGGCACCGTCTGCCCCAGCCTGTGGTCGGATTCCACTTCCTTTCCTTTCCCACCGAGGCAGGGAAGGCGGAAGAATGCCCTCGAAATGGAAACTGTGGGGTGTGTAAGAGCGCCCAGGGAGACAAGGGATTTTTGTCTATTTCTTTTTTGTTGTTATAGACAAAAGTAAATCATGCTTATTATTTATTCCCTTGCTTCCTCCCTCTTCTTTCTGTTACTGCCCTGGCTGGCATGCAGTGGCATGATCACGGCTCAACAGAGCCTTGACCTCTTAGGGACTCTGGTGGACCCTTCAGCCTCAGCCTCCTTAGTACCTGGGAGTACAGGCCCGAGCCACTCTTCCTGGCTAATTCTTTTATTTTTGTAGACAGGTCTTACTATGTTGCCTAGGTTGGTCTCCAACTCCTGGGCTCAAGCAATCCTTCTGCCATGGCCTCCCAAAGTGCTGGCATTCAGGCATGGCTTGCTTCTCCCCAACACCCCTGCTCCTCTGATGTGCTGCCCAGGCTAGTCTCAAACTCCTGGCCTGAAGCAATCCTCCAGCCTCCGCTTTTCTTTTTTGTGTGTGTCTGTTGCCCAGATTGGAGTGCAGTGGCATGCTCACAGCCACCGCAGCCTCAACCTGCTAGGCTCCGGCAATCCTTCTGCCTCAGCCTTTCAAGTAGCCGGAACTACAGGTGCCTGCTACCACGCCTGGCTAATTTTTGATTTATTGTAGCGAGGAGTCTCACCAAGTTGCCTGGGCTGGTCTCAAACCCGCGGGCTCAGGCAATCCACTCACCTCAGCCTCCCAAAGGCGCGGGATTACAGGCTGAGCCACCGAGCCCTGCTAAAAAAAATTTTTTTTTAATTTGGAGTCTCACTCTATTGCCCAGGCTGGAGTGCAGTGGCATGCTCACAGCCACCACAGCCTCCATCTGCTGGGCTCTGGCGATCTTTCTGCCTCAGCCTTCCAAGTAGTTGGAACTACAAGTATGCGCTACCATGCCTGGCTATTTTTTTGGTTTTTTGTTTGAGCTGGGGTCTTGTTATATTGCCCAGGCTGGCCTCTAATTTCTTTTTTTTGAGTTGAGGTCTTACTTTGTTGCCCAGGTTGTGGAGGGCAGTGGCATGCTCATAGCCACCGCAGCCTGGACCTTCTGGGCACAGGTGATCCTTCCACCTCAACCTTCCAAGTAGCTGGAACCACAGGCATGTGCCACACACACCTGGCTAATTTTTTGATTTATTGTAGAGACGAGGTCTCGCCATGTTGCTCAGGCTGGTCTTGAACCCCTGAGTACTGGCAATCATCTTGTCTCCATCCCCCAAAGTGCTGGGATTACAAGCTTGAGCCACCATACCTGGCCTTGGCCTCCAATTTCTGGGCTCAAGCGATCCTCCTGCCTCAGCCTACTGCGTAGCTGGAACTACAAACTGGAGTGCAGTTTGTACATGTACCACTGTGCCAGGCTTTGTCCTCAATGTTTCACTACTGCATGTTACTAGATTTTAAAATTTATGCTTTCTTTGTATGAGTAATACATGCTCAATATAAAACATTCAACATTTCAGAAATGTATGGTTTAGAAAGGAAAAGCCCTTCAAAATCAACTCTCAGATAATCAACAGATACAGATGTTATTCTATGCATATACCATATGGATCATCTATATTGCATAGTTTCTTTTTTCTCTTTTTTTTGAGTAGGAGTCTCACTCTGTTGCCCAGGCTGGAGTGCAGTGGCATACTCATGGCCACCACTCGACCTGCTGGGTTCAGGTGATCCTTCCGCGTTAGCCTTCCAGGTAGCTGGAACCACGAGCATGCACCACCATGCCTTGCTAATTTTTTTTATTTATTGTAGAGACAGGTCTGATCTTGTTGCCTAGGCTGATCTCGAACCCCTGGACTCAGGCAATCCTCTAGCCTCCATCTCCCAAAGTGCTGGGATTACAAGTGTGAGCCACGGCTGGCATCGGTGGCCCAGCCTGTAATCACAGCACCTTCGGAGGATGAGGCGAGGGGAGTGCCTGAGCTTGCAGGTTCGGGAACCACCTGGGCAACTTGGCGAGACCTCATCTCTACAATAAATAAAAAATTAACTGGGTGTGGTAGTGTGCACCTCTAGTTCCAGCTACTTTGAAGGCTGAGGTGGAAGGATCGCTGGAGCCCAGCAGATCAAGGCTGTGGGGGCTGGGAGCTTGCCACTGCACTCCAGTCTGGGCGACAGAGGGGGTCTCCAACTCAAAAAAAAAAAAAAAAAAAAAAAACCAAGTGTGAGCCACCACGCCCGGCTTAAATTGTATAGTTTGTATACACTATTGGAAACACAAATCGGTTTGTTCTACACACCTTGTTTGTAGCTGAAGCCATTGAATTTTGAACTCTGAGTCCTCATCTTTCCAGCAGTGAAGAGGCTGTACTTTTAGGGTACAGACTGTGAGAACTACCATGTCTTCAGAAATAGGGAATTTACTCAGCTGTCTATACTACCCTGCTACCCATTCTGCTTCACTGTTCCTAGTCTCTCCTCCTCTCCTTCCAGAGCATCCTCCCTGTCCTCCTCTCCAAGAGTCCCAAACCCCTCTGAAATTTCAAATCCTTTTCTGTTCTTATCTTTACAAATTATCCTCAACACATGATAGCTATATGACTTATCCACATCTTTTGCTATGTGATCCACTTTTACAGTTAGGTACATCCTTTATTTAGGCAGCAGGCTTAATAACTAAGACGTCTCATGATTTTTTTTTGTTTTTTTTTGAGTTGGAGTCTCACTGTCGCCCAGACTGGAGTGCAGTGGCCGCTCCCAGCCACCGCAGCCTCGATCTGCTGGGCTCCGGCGA
>NW_007090377.1:5262-6803 GCF_000164805.1 Carlito syrichta
GGCTGATTTTTTGATTTATTGTAGAGATGAGGTCTCGTTGCCCAGGTGGGTCTCCAACCCACAGGCTCAGGCAATCCACTCACCTCAGCCTCCCAAAAGTGCGGGATTACAGGCTGAGCCACCAAGTCCGGCTGGGACCAGTCTTTTATAATCCCTCTTTTCTCAGAAAAGTCATCACCACCATCATCATCAATATTTATTGAGCATTTCCTGGCCAGGCACCGTGACTCATGTCTGTAATCCTAGCACTTTGGGAGGCCGAGGTGGAAGATCACTTGAGGCCCAGAGTTTGAGACCAGACGGGGCAACATAGCGACTCTGTCTCTTCAAAAAATAAAAATTAAGGGCCAGGTGCAATGGCTCACACCTATAATCCTAGCACTTTGAAGGCCAAGGAGGGAAAATTGCTTGAGCCCAGGAGTTCAAGACCAGCCTGGGCAACATAGCAAGATTTTTTCTCTAAAAATAAATTTAAAAAATTTATTGAGGCTAGGCGCAGTAGTTCACGCCTGTAAACTCAGCACTTTGGGAAGCAGAGGCGAGAGGACTGCCTGAGCCCAAGAGCTAGAGACCAGCTTGGGCAACTTGGCAAGACCTCGTCTCTACAATTAATAAAACAATTAGCTGGGCATGGTGGCATGTGCCTGTTGTTCCAGCTACGTAGAAGGTTGAACCAGAAAGATTGCCTAATTTCAGCAGGTCGAGGCTGTGGTGGCCATGAGCATGTCACTGCACTCCAGCGACAGAGTGAGACTCAAACTCAAAAATAAAAAAAAATTATTGAACATTGTCTTCGGGCCAGGAACTTTGTATATCCTTTTATTTAACCTCACAATCCTATGAAGATGCTAACATTATCCTTGTTTTACTGATGAGAATAACCAGATTCCAAGATGTCAAGTAACTTGCCCAAACTTCACACTATGAATAAATAGCAGAGTAGGGCTTGAACACACTGACTTCAAAGCCCTGGTTCAAAACCACTCTAGCCCTCTACCACTCAGCACCACTGACCTCAGTATGGAAAGATGCACAAGTGTGTATAAAC
Organism: Carlito syrichta; assembly: GCF_000164805.1. Taxonomy (NCBI): domain Eukaryota; kingdom Metazoa; phylum Chordata; class Mammalia; order Primates; family Tarsiidae; genus Carlito; species Carlito syrichta. The sequence continues at coordinate 6,311 of NW_007090377.1, forward strand.
ATCTCCTCATTTTAAACTATTTCACCAGGGGAGCTCCACATTTGCACAACGTTATCTTCCTCAAGGTCAGAACAGGCACAGTATTTCTCCTTCTTACTGGGATTTTAAGCCTCTCTGCACTGAGCATAGGTTGTAGTGGTGTGACAAAGTCTTAGATATCATGGAGTATGTGTTTTAAGGAAGCTACTCTCTTATCCAACATTCTATGAGTATAAAGTGTTTTTTCCAGGCGGGCTCGTTGGCTCAGCCTGTAATCCCGTGACTTTGGGAGGCTGAGTGAGTGGACTGCCTGAGCCCGCGGGTTCGAGACCCGCCTGGGGAACTCGGCAGGACCGCATCTCTACAATAAATCAAAAAAATTAGCCGGGCGTGGTAGTGCGCGCCTGAAGTTCCGGCTACTCGGAAGGCTGAGGCGGAAGGATCGCCAGAGCCCGAGCCCAGCGGATCGAGGCTACGGTGGCCGGGAGCAGCCACTGCACTCCAGTCTGGGTGA
>NW_007090377.1:6830-9743 GCF_000164805.1 Carlito syrichta
TCCATCCCCTGGGCTCTGGATATCCTTCCGCCTCAGCCTCCCGAGTAGCCGGAACTACAGGCGCGCACTACCACGCCCGGCTAATTTTTTTGATTTATTGTAGAGATGCGGTCCTGCCGAGTTGCCCAGGTGGGTATCGAACCCCTGGGCTCAGGCAATTCACTCACCTCGGCCTCCCAAAGCGCGGGATTACAGGCTGAGCCACTGAGCCCGGCTGTGAGCTGTCCTTTATTCAGTCTGTCATTTATGAATTTATTCAATAAATGTCTTTGAGATGCCAGGCACTGGGGATTAAAGAAGGAACAATATAGACAAGATCTCTGCTTTCAGAAACCGACATTCTATTGAGACAGGTGTCCAAAAATTACAACCAAGTGTGATCAGTCTCTGATGACAGAACTCTAACCAAGAGGCGCCTAACCTAGTTTGGAGTAACTGGTCAGGGAAAGCTTCCAGAAAGAGGTGACTTCTAGGCTAAAACCAGACTGCTGACAAACATAACAAGATGTTATAGCAGTGAGGTGGTGAGCAGGGTTCAGTGGCTCAGCCTGCAATCCCGTGCCTTTGGGAGGCTGAGGTGAATGGATTGCCTGAGCCCGCGGGTTCGAGACCCACCTGGGCAGGCGAGACCTCATCTCTACAATAAATCAAAAAATCAGCCGGGCGTGGTAGCGTGTGCCTGTAGTTCCGGCTACTCGGAAGGCTGAGGCGGAAGGGTCTCCGGAGTCCAGCAGGTCGAGGCTGCGGTGGCCGGGAGCGGCCACTGCACTCTAGTCTGGGCGACAGTGAGACTCCAACCAAAAAAAAAAAAAAGAAAGAAAAAAGAAATGAGGTGGCGGCCGGTTGTGGTGGCTCACACCCATAATCCCAACACTCTAGGAGGCAGAGGTAAGGACTGCCTGAATTCATGGGTTTGAGACCAGCCTGGGCAACTTGGCGAGACCTCATCTCTACAATAAATAAAAAAATAGCTGATTGTGGTGGCATGTGCCTGTAGTTCCAGCTATTCAGAAGCCTGAGGCAGAAGGATCACCTGTGGAAGCTGTGTGTGCCACTGCACTCCAGCCTGGGTGACGGAGTAAGACTCCAAAAAAAAAAAAAAAAAAAAAAAATCACAATGAGAGGCTGGCCTGATGGCAGCGGTGTTTACAGATAATTAATCACACAAAAAAAGAAAAAGATAGCTGGGCTTGGTGGCTCAGCATGTAATCCCGTGCTTTTGGGAGGCTGAAGTGAGTGAGCCTGAGCCTGCGAGTTCAAGACCCGCCTGGGCAACTTGGCGAGACCTCATCTCTACAGTAAATCAAAATGAGCTGGGCGTGGTAGCATGCGCCTGTAGTTCCAGCTACTCGCAAGGCTGAGGCGGAAGGATCGCCGGAGCCCGGCAGGTCGAGGCGGCGGTGGCGGGGAGTGGCCACTGCACTCCAGTCGGGGCGGCAGAGTGAGACGCCAACTCAAAAAAAAAAAAAGAAAAAGAAAAGAAAAAGGTATATTATCAAATAGTATTGTGAAATTACCCCACATTTTTCAAAGGTAGATATGTATTTATATCTAAGGAAAAAAGATGAGGCCATTAACCAAATGTTGTTTTTTTTTTTTTGAGTTGGAGTCTCACTCTGTCGCCCAGACTGGAGTGCGGTGGCCGCTCCCGGCCACCACAGTCTCGACCTGCTGGGCTCCGGCGATCCTTCCGCCTCAGCCTTCCAAGGAGCTGGAACTACAGGCGCGCGCTACCACGCTCGGCTGATTTTTGACTTATTGTAGAGATGAGGTCTCGCCAAGTTGCCCAGGCGGGTCTCGAACCCACGGGCTCAGGCAATCCACTCACCTCAGCCTCCCAAAGCGCGGGATTACAGGCTGAGCCACCAAGCCCGGCTTTTTCTTTTTTTTTTCTTTTGAGTTAGATTCTGTGGTCCAGGCTGGCGTGCAGTGGCATGCTCACGGCCACCGCAGCCTCGACCTACTGGGGTCAGGCTATCCTTCCACCTCAGCCTTCCAAGTAGCTGGAACTACAGGCACGCGCCATCACGTCTGGCTAATTTTTGATTTATTGTAAAGATGAGGTCTCGTCAAATTGCCCAGGCTGGTCTCGAACCCGTGGGTTCAGGTAATCCTCTCACCTTGGCCTCCCAAAATGCTGGGATTATAGGCGTGAGCTACTGTGCCCAACCTTTTGTTTTCTAAATTCAGGAGTTAGAGCCAATAACCTGCAAGGTCCTTTCCAGATGCAGAGGAAAATTAGAGTCAGGAAGATCCTTGGGGTAGATTTGAGAACGTGGGCATCACCTGCAGGAAAATATTCCTTCCTGTTCTTCTGCACGTCTCCCGCCATATAACACGCAACTCGCGGGCCTGACCTGGCTTCCTTTCATTCTGGTCACGGTGTAGACCTCGGCACGGATTAGGTCCTCAGTGAACTCATGTTGTGTCACCTCCTAGAAAACAACTCCACACATTCTAGGTTTGCTTGTCCGCGGAGCCCGGATGGTTGCCTGGAGCGCACACCGGGCATCCTTTTCCGAGGCGACCGGCAGCCCTTGTCTATAGGAAGGACCCCCAGCACCCCGGGTGTGGGCGCCTCTCCGACAGTCGCGCCACTGGATGGGGGGAGAACCTTCGGGTCCTTTCCCTTCGGCGGGTGCCGAGCTATCGCCTTGCGGCGTCTGGAAAGAGATCTGACGAGACCCGGACTTCAGCACGTCCTCGTCCTGCAACTGGAAAGCTGCGTGACCTTGGACAAGTCCCTTCCTCCTCCAAGAACGTGGCAGGGGACTTAAGTGCCTCCTGTTGGGACGGGGACGGGGACGGCTCTGCGATCTGCAAAACATTCGCCTTTAAACACTGATTCATCTTTGATGACACGCGCGCGGTAGGCGCCCAGAGGCAGGGGACTCGCGGGTCGCCACGCGGGAG
>NW_007090377.1:10715-14286 GCF_000164805.1 Carlito syrichta
CGGGGCGTTGGGCGGCCCATCCCCACAGGCCGAGAGGGCTTCTCGCCCCGGCTGGGCTCCCTCCTCCCCCACACCTGCTCCAGCTCGCTCCGCAGAACCCACGTCTCGGGCGGACGGAGGGAGCCGTTTTGCCCGACCCACAAGTATTTCTTGAGTTACCTACCTCTTGGGCGGCTGCACACTTCGTTCCTCCCTGCGCGTCCAGAAACTGTTAGGGTAGGAAGTTCAGAAGAAAAAAAAGTGTGACTTAGGAGGCAGGAGGGAAGTAGAGGGAGAAGCATTTTATTCCTTGGGGTTGCCATATGTAGTTAGAAACTAACACTTCGGTGTTGCGGGATTACATTTAATAGAAAAGCTCTTAAATCGACAAGGGTAGAGATAGAAACCTGAACGTTGAAAACCACCAGAGAATTACACCAAGGTTCTCTTTACAATCTCTTCACAAAAATGGACTTTAACGCTGAAATTAGGTGGTGTGTTTTGGGAGACCTTTTAATTAAGAAAGGTTTTTACTAGATTTTCTGTTGTAAAGGATTTCTTTGCTCCTTAAAATGAAGGCTTATTTATCTAGTTATTGACTAGGAGGATTTCCTAATGCTACATCTAGGGCAGGGGCTTCAGCTTAAAGTTTAGGTTCTCCTTCTTCTATTATTGTAACCTCTTAGTGCCACTTATTATCATGTTTTTTCTTTTAAGTGGGGAGGCATCACTGTTGATTTTTATTTGGTGTTTCTCTTCGCTGCTCAGATTGGCTGTAGTAAATCTGTAGCTACTTAGTGAGAAGTAGGTCCTGGGGTTATCCATTCTGAGTAATGGAATGGGGATGCAAGAGGAAGAGAATCAGTTTTCACCTTAAACGAAGTCAAAATGCAGATTGATGATTTAAACACCTCAGCTCAACAGTTGGTCCTCATTTCATTCTCGACCAGACCTTTAATATGGAGTTAATCCCATTGGTGACTGTAAATTAAGTTAGCTCCTTAGCAACTTTTTTTGGCTTCCGTGATTTCTAACAAATGAAAAGGGCAGACTTTAGCCAGTAAATCTTGTACTGAAACGAAGCAGGGTATTTGTTAAAAGAAGCTTGAGTCTTAAGATTTCTTTTTCTTTTGACTCGAAGTCTCACTCTGTCACCCAAGCTGGAGTGCAGTGGCATGCTCACGGCCACCGCAGCCTCGACCTGCTGGGCTCAGGTAATCTTTCTACCTCAGACTTCCAAGTAGCTGGGACCACAGACGTGAACCACCATGACCGGCTAATTTTTTGATGGTAGAGATGAGGTCTCATCAAGTTGCCCAGGCTGCTCTTGAATCCCTGGGCTCAGGCAACTCTCTCACCTCGGCCTCCCATAGTGCTGGCTGGGATTATAGGCCTGAGCCACCACGCCCAGCGGAAGATTTCTTAACCATTTGAGGTGGCAGAAGCACACCAAGGAATAGTCATCCAAGTAAAATACATACATGTATATTTTTAAGGCTCTTGGGAGTTACTAGGTCCATATAAAGTCTAATTGGGGCCTTATTAACTTGAGATGCCACTTGGCTTATTGGTTTGTTATTTTAAAACCAGAAGAGGAACAAGTGAGTATAATGTGTGATAATTCAGATTAAGAAATAATCTCTCTCTATATGTGTGTAATAGAGACTTCTTTAGAGAGGGACTATTGCAGTTTGACTCAAAACAAGCATGTTCATCATATAATAATATTTGCCCCTAGTAATATGGTTTCTTTTGAGTTAGTACATATTTTCTAGAATACATTTTCTCTAAAATATACCCTTTATAAAATTGTTAATAAAATCAAGTGTATTCGTGACCCTCCTGGTCAACTTGGTGAGACCTCATCTCTACAATAAATCAAAAATTAGCTGAGTGTGGTAGTGCGTGCCTGTAGTTCCAGCTACTTGAAAGGCTGAGGTGGAAGGATCACAGGAGCCCAGTAGGTCGAGGCTGCAGTGGCTGTGAGCGGCCACTGCACTCCAGTCTGGGAGACAGAGTGAGACTCCAACTCAAAAAAACCCGAAACAAACAAACAAAAAAAATCAAGTGTAGAAATAATGAGAACTTTAGAAACTCAATATTAACTTTTTCTCGAGGGAGAAAATTTATAACTTAGAGCCCTCCTCAAAGTAAGCTTGACTTTTCTGAGACTGCTAGTGATGAGATGTATTTTGGGTATACTAGTCAAAAAGACTGTGAAAATAAAATGTAGATACATTTTTCCAACTTTTTCTGTGATACCAATTTCAAATTGAGCGGCATGCTTAACTAGAGATAAGACCAGGACTATTTTATCCTCAGTCCTAGTAATGTATCTACAGTCGAATTCCCGGAAGACTTGCTTGGCTTATATAATTGATCTTGGTTTTGAACCTTCCCAACTATCATTCTCTGAAAAAATAATTCTGCTTAAATGCCGTCTCAACTTTATATGTCATGAACTGCTGCATCTGGGTTCTAATAAAATTTTTTTACAAGAAACTACATTTGACATGTGACATCTTTAGGAACTCAATATCTTGTTTCTTTGACAGAGAGACACTATTTGTGTCTGAATTTGGAAATCTTCTAAATGCCATATCTTTTTTGGAAAAAGCTTTTGATGGACTTTATTTTGATATTCATCTTAAGGTCTCCTGACCTGTGCTATAAGCAGAGTGTACCAAAGGTGATCATTATGAACATCATTGTGGGATCCTTTGGGATTGTTTGTATCTGTACTGCTTGGCCCCACCCTGCTATGTTTTGAGGTTTTTCTGCTGGCTTTATAGGTCTTTAGCTTTGATTTTGATGCTTTGAGTGCCTGCCTCTAGCAGCACCACCCCCAGCCCTTTTCCAGTTGGCTGCATCTCATCTGTTGTGGGCTAAGAAACCAGATCACAGAGCTTATTAAAATTGTGTCTAAAATAAGATCCAGTAGGCTCTGAGTAAAAAGGGCTTCATGTGTTCTGTGAACTGTGTGGTCTCTTTGGCTGATCAGAGACTTTTTGACTTGCTTCCTGTTTTTCTTCTTTTCTTTTGTATATAGATGTAGGAGGTTCTTTGGTGCTCTTAGAGTGCTATAATATTGAAATATAGGGTAAATGTCTCTATTCTTGGGAAGGGTAAGAGGCTAAATATCTTGATGCTTTGAGGAGTTGAAAACTGACCAAAGTTAGGATACTTTTTTTTTCCTGAATTGGAGTCTCTGTAACCCCGGCTGGAGTGCAGTGGCACCCTCATGGCCACTGCAGCCTCGACCTGCTGAACTCAGGTGATCCTTCTGCCTCAGCCTTCCAAGTGGCTGGAACTATAGGCACAAGCCACCACGCTCAGCTCGTTTCTGATTTATTTTTATTTTTATTTTTATTTTGAGTTGGAGCCTCACTCTGTCGCCCAGACTAGAGTGTAAGTGGCCGCTCCCGGCCACCGTAGCCTCGACCTTCTGGGCTCTGGCTATCCTTCTGCCTCAGCCTTCCATGCAGCTGGAGCTACCATGCCTAGCTAATTTTTTGATTTATTGTAGAGATGGGGTCTCGCCTGCCCAGGCAGGTCTTGAACCCGCAGGCTCAGGCAATCCACTCACCTCAGC
>NW_007090377.1:14688-14937 GCF_000164805.1 Carlito syrichta
GAGATGAGGTCTCACCAAGTTGCCCAGTCTGGTCTCAAACCTGTAAACTCAGGCAGTCCTCTCACCTCGGCCTCCCAAAGTGCTGGGATTATAGGTGTGAGCCACCGCCCCCAGCCCAAAGCTAGGATACTGAAAGCTTCTTTCTTTCTTTTTATTTATTTATTTTTTATTTATTTATTTTTTTGAGTTGGAGTCTCACTCTGTCGCGCAGACTGGAGTGCAGTGGCCACTCCCGGCCACCGCAGCCTC
>NW_007090377.1:15095-37674 GCF_000164805.1 Carlito syrichta
CAATCCCACCCCCCTCCCCTGACAGTTTCCCACTACTGCCAATCCCTTTCTTATAGTGTTCTAATTGTTCAAGAAGCTTCTTTCTCTCTCTCTCTGTCTCTCTCTCTGTCTCTCTCTCTGTCTCTCTCTCTCTCTCTCTCTCTCTCTCTTAGTTGGAGTCTTACTTTGTCCTCTGTTGCCCAGGCTGGAGTGCAGTGGCACACTCATAGCCACCGCAGCTTCAACCTGCTGGGTTCAGGTGATCCTTCCCCCTCAATCTTCCAAGTAGCTGGAACTACAGGCACACACCACCACGCCTGGCTAATTTTTTGATTTATTGTAGAGATGAGGTCTCACCAAGTTTCCCAGCTGGTCTCGAACCCGTGGGCTCAGGCAATCCTCTCACCTCGGCCTCCCAAAGTGCTGGGATTCTAGGTGTGAGCCACCGCACCTGGCTGAGAAGCTTCTTTCTTAACAATGATAGTGGCTTGTGTATTTTAGTGGTATCCTACTAGGTAGTTAACACTTGGTAGCTTTAAAACAAAAATAATGCCAGGGTCATCACTTGATCTATTCTGTTTCTGCGATGAAGATTTTTGTGTCTAGCTTCTTTTAAGACCCCTCAAGAGATGAGAAAAGTTTTCAAAGAAATAACGATTTCACACTCTGATGGCTATAATGGCCAGGCAGGTAACCAACATGAGCAGAGAGAATGGGGGAGGTAGAAAATATATGTTCTGTCAGATGAGGGCAGCTGCTTTCCAACTGTTACCATTGCCAAAATCTGTGGACCTAGTGTTGCCAGATCTTCCTTTAAAAAAAAAGAAAGAGAAGCCACAAATCCAGATTTTTGGCAACTGATTCAAATTAAAAAAAAAAACAACAAAACACTTTTTTGGTAGATAGTAGTTTAATGTGTGAATTAAAAGTAAGGAAGGAGGCCGGGCTCATGCCTGTAATCTTAGCACTTTGGGAGGCCAAGGCGGGAGAATTGCTTGCGCCCAGGAGTTTGAGACCAGCCTGAGCAACATAGCAAGACCTCACCTCTATATTAAAAAAAAAAGTAACGAAGGATTAGAGTTCATTAAGTAATCAAGACTACAAGGAGATTAAATCTTTTTTTTTTTTGAGTTAGAGTCTCACTCTGTCGCCCAGACTGGAGTACAGTGGCCGCTCCCGGCCACCGCAGCCTCGACCTGCTGGGCTCCGACAATCCTTCTGCCTCAGCCTCCCAAGAAGCTGGAACTACAGGCGCGTGCTACCACGCATGGCTAATTTTTTTTTTTTCTGATTTATTGTAGAGATGAGGTCTCACCAAGTTGCCCAGGCGGGTCTCGAATCTGCAGACTCAGGCAATCCACTCACCTCAGCCTCCCAAAGTGCGGGATTATAGGCTGAGCCACCGAACCCGGTTTGAGATTAAATCATTTAAGCCATATTTTCTATCTTTTTTTTTTTGAGTCAGGGTCTTACTCTGTTGCCCAGGGTGGAGTGTAGTGGCACAATGACAGCTCATTGCAGCCTCAGACTCCTGGGCTCAGGGAATCCTATGGCCTCCCAAGTAACTGGGACATCATCATACCCTGCTAATTTTTTGATATTTGGTAGAGATGAGGTCTCGCTATGTTGCCTAGGCCGTTATCAAACTCCTGGGTTCAAACAGTCCTCCCACCTTGGCCTCCCAAAGTGCTGAGATTAAAGGCATGAGCCCCCGACCCTGGCCAAGATTAAGTTTTTGTTTGTTTGTTTGTTTTGAGTTGGAGTTTCACTCCGTTGCCCAGACTGGAGTGCAGTGGCGGCTCCCGGCCACCACAGCCTTGACCCACTGGGCTCTGGTGATCCTTCCGCCTCAGCCCTTCGAGTAGCCGGAATTATAGGTGTGCGCTACCACGCCTGGCTGATTTTTGATTTATTGTAGAGATGAGGTCTCGCCAAGTTGCCCAGGCGGGTCTCAAACCCACAGGCTCAGGCAGTCCACTCACCTCAGCATCCCAAAGGCACGGGATTACAGGCTGAGCCACCGAGCCCGGTTTAGATTAAGTTTTTTTAAGTTAAATTCTAATTATCTCCAGGTGTGGTGGCTGAAGCCTGTCATCCTAGCACTTTGAGGGACTGAGACCTGAGGGTTGCCTGAGCCTGCAAGTTCGAGATCAGCCTGGGCAACATAGTGAGACCTTATCTCTACAATAAATCAAAAATTAGCCTGGGCAACAAAGTGAGACTCCAACTCAAAAAAAAATTAACTGGGCGTGGTAATGCATGCCTGTAGTACCGGCTACTTGGAAAGATTGCTGGAGCCCAGCAGGTTGAGGCTGCAGTGGCTGGGAGTGTGCCACCACACTCTAGTCTGGGCAACACAGTGAGACTCCAACTCAAAAAAATATATATATATATATGTATATATGTATACACACACACACACACATATATATATTTTATACTAGAGGTGTGGTTCTATATATTAGATTAATATTATTAGGGGTAAGGGCTGAGTTAATTCCTACCAAATTAATGAAACAAATTAGCAAATAGTTCTGTGGAGTACTGGAAACTTCAGTATAATAAATGTTTGGCTGAAGATGGCTATTTAAATCACTTCTATCTTGGAAAACAGATATGCCTTCTTACTCCCCAGAGGTAAACTTCTTGACATAGGTGTTTCTGGGAAGATTTTTGTTGTTGTTGTTGTTAGAAAAGGATTCTCTTTATAGTAGATTATTGAATTGAGAAACTTTCTTTGGCTCTACTAGGTTGTTATTTAATTATAAACAGTCATCACTGAGGGTAACTTAATAAATGTAGGTTAGCCGGGCTTGGTGGCTCAGCCTGTAATCCCGCGCCTTTGGGAGGCTGAGGTGAGTGGATTGCCTGAGTCCGTGGGTTCGAGACCCGCCTGACAGCGAGACCTCATCTCTACAATAAATCAAAAAATCAGCCGGGCGTGGTAGCACATGCCTGTAATTCCGGCTACTCGGAAGGCTGAGGCGGAAGGATCGCCGGAGCCCAGCAGGTCGAGGTTGCGGTGGCCGGGAGCGGCCACTGCACTCCAGTCTGGGCGACAGAGTGAGACTCCAACTCAAAAAAAAAAAAAATAAATAAATAAATAAATGTAGGTTTTCTTTAAAGTCTCCAGTGTATATTATTGTACTTATGACTGGCAAGGAAAGGCTTTGACAAGGTCCAATTCTGTATATTTTAGGCCAAAGAGAGGTGGCTGCTAAAATATCCTAGGCAGTTTCCAGGATAGGAATACCTGACTCATGCCTGATGCTGCCGGAAACCTTTGCAGCCTCATCCCAGAAATGCGGGAGTATACTTGTTTTGTCTGTAGAAAGAAAGTTTTGCTGGTTAGGTTCCCAGGCTAACCTTCAAAATCATATTAAACTGTAACATAGGGAAATAAAGTGCTATTTGTTCTTCTGTCTGCAATCAAATGCGAGTTCAAGTAATAGAATCATAAAATGTTAGCACTGCAACACATCTCAGGGCAGATGTCAGAAAAGGCCATGTAACTTATTAGATAAGACTAGGACTGGATTGAGAACCTGGATTTTTGTCTGTGTCCGGTGTATTTTCTGGCAAGCCATGTGTTATCCTTATTTAGGTGTTATGTATGTAAATAGGATGCAGCCTTTTTTTTTTTCTTCTTCTTCTTTTAATTGAGAAGTGGTCTAGCTATGTTGCTAAGGCTGAGCTTGAACCTGTGGTCTCACACTATCCTCCTGCCTTGGCCTCCCAAAGTGCTGGGATTACAGGTATGAGCCAGGCGTGGCCATGCTTTTGTTTAAACAGTTGGGTATTTAAACTGTGTCCTGAAACCTGATGCTCTTCTTCAACTTGTCTTTATATGGTGAACCCTTTAAAATCTGCAAATCTGGATGTTCTAGTCCCCATATAGTTTTCATCAGAGTCAAGTGGGTTATTTAATCTCAATAACAGATTAAAAACCACTGTCCTATCTCCTTAAACACTCCTTTAATCTCAGCAGATAACCAGAGTACCCATTTTGCAGAAATCTGTTTTTTTTTTTTTTGAGTTGGAATCTTACTCCTTTGCCCAGGCTGGAGTACAGTGGCACGCACACTCACGGCCATTCCAGCATCAACCTGCTTGGGCTCCGGTGAGCCTTCTGCCTCAGCCTTCCAAGTAACCGGAACTACAGGCACACTCTACCACACTCAACTAATTTTTTTTTTAATTATAGAGATGAGGTCTTGCTAAGTTGCCAGGGCTGGTCTTGAACTCGTGGACTCAGGCAATCCACTCACCTCGGCTTCCCAAAGTGCTGAGGTTACAGGCTGAGCCACGGAGCCCAGCCAAAAATAGAAATCTTATGTGTGAATTCTTTCAGATTTCCTTTGAGGCATTAAAACAACAACAGTGAGAAATCCCAACTACTATCTTTACAGTTCTCACTCTGTATCAGGAATTTTTCAAAAATCCTTCAAGAATTCTGTTCTCCCTATGTTATATGAGAAAATAGAGACTTGGAGAAATAAGTAAATTTGCCTGGGATCATATAGTCATGGTAGGAAGAAATTCAGAGGCAGGCCATCTTGACTTTAGAGCCATTGTCTCCAGATTTACCCGTTTTAGTTGTTGCTCTTCTCCTTTGTCTCTGGAGAAGCTCTACTTTTCCCTTTGCCAAACTAACTTTTGCTCTCCACCTTGTTCTTTCTTTCTTCCCAGTCCTTGCTCTCTAGTCATCATCCCTGCTTTTATAGTTTTAATCTCTTCTCTACTAACTCTGCTTATCATCCAAACTTACCAAGTGTTTCCCCCATCCTGAAAAAACAAGCAGCAAAAGAACTTTTTAAACTTCCTCTCCCCCACAAGAGCTACTTCCTTCCTTATCTTTATCCCTCCCATCTCTGGCATTTCAGTGCCAAAATACTTGAAAGAATAATCTGTTCATTTTTCTGAAATATAGTACGGTCACTGATGATTGTTTAATTGCCGAATTCAGAGGATACCTCGGTTTTTATTTAACTTTTGTAACAGCATGGTTATCACTCATTTCCTTAGCTTCTTCTAAGTTGATTTCTTTTTTTTTTTGAGTTGGAGTCTTTGTCGCCCAGACTGGAGTGCAGTGGCCGCTCCCGGCCACCGCAGCCTCGACCTGCTGGGCTCCGGCGATCCTTCCGCCTCAGCCTTCCAAGTAGCTGGAACTATAGGCATGCGCTACCACGTCCGGCTAATTTTTGATTTATTGTAGAGATGGGGTCTCGTAGTTGCCTAGGTGGGTCTTGAACCCGTGGGCTCAGGCAGTCCTCACCTCAGCCTCCCAAAGGCGTGGGATTACAGGCTGAGCCACCGAACCCGGCTCTAAGTAGATTTCTTGAGGTAAATTGTTGATTTAAAAGTGCAAAAATGTGTAGTATTTCTTAAAAATTTGTGTTAAAAGTGATAAAATTTAGAACAAAAAATACTACTGCATTTATTACTGTAATACTTACTAGGGTCTCATGGGAAATGCTGCTGTAACAGTTCTAGTCGATCCTTCTGACAATCATTCTTTTTTTTTTTTTTTTTTTTTTTTGAGTTGGAGTCTCACTCTGTCACCCAGACTGGAGTGCAGATCTGCTGGACTCCGGCAATCCTTCTGCCTCAGCCTTCCAAGTAACTGGAACTACAGGCGCGCACTACCACGCCCGGCTGATTTTTTTTGATTTATTGTAGAGATGAGGTCTCGCTGCACAGGCGGGTCTCGAACCCACGGGCTCAGGCAATCCACTCACCTCAGCCTCCCAAAGGCACGGGATTACAGGCTGAGCCACTGAACCCAACTCTCACAATCATTCTTTTTTGGTCTTTGTAATTGTGGTCTTTGTAAGTCCCTGTCCTTATGCAGAGAATATTTTTTCACCCAGTCCCCACCTCCTCTGAAATCATTTATTCATACTTGGAGACCCTGCAGACATGGCTTCTCTGGGAAGCAGGCCCCAAGCATTCAGAGTCAGAGTTCCACTATAGAATTGTCTGTTGGTATGTAGAGACATGATTATTAGCCCCTCTAGACTAGCTCTCTGGGATAAAGTTCCTGTTTTACTCTATGTAGTTCTAGTATGTGATGCATACAGTGTTTGCCAACAACATTCAGTGAATGCCAACCTCAGGTGGTGTGACAGGAAAAAAGTATGATTTGGGAGCAACTGTAACTTTGAGCAAGTCACTACATTAATTTTCTTGAACTTCAGTTTCCCTGTCTTTCCTTTTTTTGTTTTTGTTTTTGTTTTTGTTTTTGTTTTGAGTTGGAGTCTCACTCTGTCGCCCAGACTGGTGCTGGACTCCGGCGATTCTTCCTGCTCAGCCTTCCAAGTAGCTGGAACTACAGGTGCGCGCTACCACACCTGGCTAACTTTTGATTTATTGTAGAGATGAGGTCTCGCCAAGTTGCCCAGGCGGGTCTCGAACCCGCGGGCTCAGGCAGTCCACTCACCTAAACCTCCCAAAGCGTGGTATTATAGACTGAGTCACTGAGCCCGGCTTTCCTTTTCTATAGAATAGGGATTATGTTACATACCCTGCAAGACTGTTGGGGGGGGGATTAGAAAGGAGAGGACTTGCCTTCTGCATTGCATAAGACATAATATTGTTTTGTTGTTGTTGTTGATGTTGTTTTTAGCTTTTGACAAATATGATTGGCAGTTTTATTCACAGTGCTGTAAATCTGGAAACAATTCAACTATCCATCAATAGGTGAATATTTAAACCAAATGTCGAATGCACAATGGAACGTTATTCAGCAATAAAAAGGAACAGATCAATAATATACATGTGCCACTTACCAACTTACTAATTAGCTCTAAATTCACTCTCCAGTACCTGCTCTGCTATAGGGATCTGGCCTCTTTCACCTTTGCAGTGAACAGAATGTTGGACTTTGTTAATAGAAGCCACTGGAGGGGCATTGCAGAGGAAAGGAGCTTCTTAGATTTGGAGGGATTTTATTTTATTTATTTTTTGAGTCAGAGTCTCACTCTGTTGTCCAGGTTGGAGTGCAGTGACACGATCATGGCTACCGCAGCCTCGACCTGCTGGGCTCAGGCAGTACTTCCACTTCAGTCTTCCAAGTAGCTGGAACTACAGGCATGTGCCACCATGCCCAGCTGATTTTTTTTTTGATTTATTGTAGAGATGAGGTCTCACCAATTTGCTGAGGCTGGTCTCGAACCCGTGGACATAGGCAATCCTCTCACCTTGGCCTCCCAAAGTGCTGGGATTATAGGCATGAGTCATTGCACCAGCTGGAATAGATTTCTTAAAATAATAGCGCACTAATGGGAATGAGTGATTTTCTTTGTGTCTTTTTATTTATACCATCTGTATTAATAAAAAGTTTTCTAGGGTTGTCGTAATAAGATACCACAAGCTGAGTGACTTAAAACAATAGAAATATATTCTATCACAGTTCTGGAAGCCAACAGTCCAAAGTCAGTGTGTCTTGCCATACTGCTTCTGGATGCTCTAGGGGAGAACCCTTCCTTGCCTCTTCCAACTTTTGGTGGCTGTCAGCATTCCTTGAGTTCTTTGGTTTTTGGCCACATCACTCCAATCTCTGCCTCCGTCTTCCTTCACTTTTTACTCTGTGTGTGTTTTTTCCTCTTTTGTCTCTTTTAGGGACACCTGTTGGTTTACACCTAATCTCAGCGCCTTGGGAGGCCAGGGTGGGAGGATTGCTTGAGGCCAGGAGTTCAAGACCAGCCTGGGCAACACAAGGAAATCTTGTGTCTGTCTCTCTCTCTCTCTCTCTTTTTCTTTTTAAGCAGGGTATATTGAGAGGACAGAAAAACTACCACAGTGAGAGGGGACCCAAGGGGGTTGCCCTCTCTTTTTTTTTAAAGGGATATTTGTTATTAAACTTGTCCATCAAAGCAACCCAAAGATGACCATATCTCAATTTAATTATATCTGCAAAATCCTTTTTTTCAAATAAGGTGACATTAACAGGTCCAGAAATCAGGACTGCATGTGTCTTTTTGGGGCTGTTCAATCCACTATACCATTTAATCATCAAATTCTAATAAAGTAACTTTGGATTTTTTCAGTTGTTGTTTTAACTTTTTAAAAATTTTAAACAAATTTGCCGGGCATGGTGGTATGCACCTGTAGTTCCAAATACTTGAAAGGCTGAGGCGGAAGGATCGCCTGAGCCCCAGCAGGTCGAGGCTGCGGTGGCTGTGAGTGTGCCACTGAACTTCAGCCTGGGCGACAGAGTGAGACTCCAACTCAAAAAAAAAAGAATGTTGGCCGGGCTCGGTGGCTTAGCCTGTAATCCCAGCGCTTTGGGAAGCTGAGGTGAGTGGATTGCCTGAGTCCGCGGGTTCGAGACCCGCTTGGGCAACTTAGCGAGACCTTATCTCTACAATAAATCAAAAAAACAAGGATGACATTATTTTAAGAAATCTTTATAATTGAAGTATAGCCATCAAAATTAGGAAATTTCCATCAATGCCTTCTGCCATTTAATCTTTAGACTCATTCAAATTCTGTGAGTTGTCCCAGTAGTGTTGCTTAGAGGAAAGGATCCAGTACACTTAGTCATTGCATTTAGTTATCTTGTCTTTTTTTTTTTCTTTTGAGTTGGAGTCTCACTCTGTCACCCAGACCGGAGTGCAGTGGCCGGTCCTGGCCACTGCACCCTCGACCTGCTGGGCTCCGGCGATCCTTCCGCCTCAGCCTTCCGAGTAGCCGGAATTATAGGTGCGTGCTACCGTGCCTGGCTAATTTTTGATTTATTGTAGAGATGAGGTCTCGCCAAGTTGTCCGAGCGGGTCTCAAACCCACAGGCGCAGGCAATCCACTCATCTCGGCCTCCCAAAGTGCTGGGATTACAGGCTGAGCCACCAAGCCCAGCATATCTTGTCTTTTTAGTCTCCGTCAACCTGGAATATCTTCAGTCTTTCCTTGACTTTATGATATTGATTAATTAATTTTTTTTTTTTTTTTGAGTTGGAGTCTCACTCTGTCGCCCAGACTGGAGTGCAGTAGCCGCTCCCGGCCACCACAGCCTCGATCTGCTGGGCTCCGGCGATCCTTCCGCCTCAGCCTTTCAAGTAACCAGAATTACAGGCATGTGCTACCATGCCCGGCTGATTTTTTGATTTATTGTAGAGATGAGGTCTCGCTGCCCAGGTGGGTCTCGGACCCGCGGGCTCAGGCAATCCACTCACCTCAGCCTCCCAAAGGTGCAGGATTACAGGCTGAACCACGGAGCTCGGCTTGATTAATTAATTAATTAATTAATTAATTAATTTTTGAGTTGGAGTCTCACTCTGTCGCCCAGACTAGAGTGCAGTGGCACGCTCCCGGCCACCGCAGCCTCTACCTGCTGGATTCTGGTGATCCTTCTGCCTCAGCCTTCCAAGCAGCCAGAACTATAGGCTCACTACTACACCAGACTCGTTTTTGATTTATTGTAGGGACAAGGTCTTGCCAAATTGCCTGGGTGGGTCTCAAACCCTCAGGCTCAGGTAATCCACTCGCCTCGGCCTCCCAGAGTGCTGGGATTACAGGCTGAACCACCGAGCCTGGTTGATATTGATACTTTTAAAGATTACCATTCGGTTATTTTGTGGAATTTCTTTCCGTTTGAATTTGTCTCATGCTTCCTTGTGATTAGATTTAGGTTATGCATCTTATGCAGGAATATCACAGAAGTGATGCTATCTCTTTCCATCTTATCAAGTGGTGCATGATTCTGGTTTGTTTTTTCACTGTTTCCTGTCAGTTAATTTGCAATTTCATTTTGGCTCATTACTGAGAAATTTTATTTCCATGATTTGATTAAGGTGCTATCTACCAGGGTTTCCTGCTTTAGAGTTACTATTTATAATGAGTGGGTAATTTGTTGGGAAACACTTTGAGAATATGTACTTATCCTTTTTTATATTAGTCATCTACTGCTGCATAAGAAAACAACCTAAAATTTAGCTGCTTAAAAGAACAAACATTATCTCACACAGTTTCTGAAGGTCAGGAATCTGGAAATAGCTTATAACTAGATTCTGGTTCGGAGTCTTTTGAAATTGCAACCAAGCTGTTGCCTGGAGCTGCAGTTACCTGAAGGCTAGAGAATCCTCTTCCATACCCTTTCCCATGGTTGTTGGGAGACTTCAGTTTCTTGTGGGTTATTGAACTGATGGACTCATCTCCTCCCCACATGAATCTCTCCGTAGGGATGCCTGAGTATGCTGAAGACATGGCAGTTGGCTTCCCTTAGAGTGAGTGATCTGAGATAGAGCGAACATTTGAAAACAGAGTGTCTTTTTTAACCTAATCTCATAGGCTACCCCAGTATAGTTAAGGAGGAGGGAGGACTACCAAGGGTATTCTAGGAGGCAGGAGTCATTGGAAATCATCTTGGTTGGAGTCTGACTTCCTCACTGGTCTTTAAAATTTTCAAGTTACTCATTTTTAAATTTATATTTATAGTCAGGCTTGGTAGCTCAGCTTGTAATCCCACGCTTTGGGAGGCTGAGGTGAGTGGATTGCCTGAGCCCGCGAGTTTGAGACCCGCCTGAGCAACTTGGCGAGATCTCATCTCTACAATAAATCAAAAAGTTGGCCAGAAGTGGTAGTGCGCGCCTGTAGTTTCAGCTTCTTGGAAGGCTGAGGCGGAAGGATCACTGGAGCCCAGCAGGTTGAGGCTGTAGTGACCGGGAGCTTGACACTGCACTCCAGTCTGGGCGACAGAGTGAGACTCCAACTCAAAAATAAATAAATAAATAAATCTTGTACAGATGAGGTCTCACCAAGTTGCCCAGGCTGGTCTGGAACCCCTGGGCTCAGGCAGCCCTCTCACCTCGGCCTCCCAAAGTGCTGGGATTACAGACTTGAGCTACCCGTCCCATCTTTTTTTATTTTTTATAGAGATGGGGTCTCGCTATGTTGGCCTGGCTGGTTTCAAACCTGGGCTCAAGCAATCTTCCCACCTCCGCTTCCCAAAGTGCTGGGATTACAGGCATGAGCCACCATGCCTGGCCCAGGTTATAATAATTTATTATGATCATTTATTGCCGGGCACAGTGGCTCAAGCCTATAATCCCAGCACTTTGGGAGGCCAAGGTGAGTGGATTGCCTGAGCTCAGGGAATCAAGACCAGCCTGGGTAATTTGGTGAGACCTTGTCTCTACAATAAATCACAAAAGTTAGCTGGACGGTGTGGTGGTGTGTGTCTGTAGTTCCATCTACTTGGAAGGCTGAGGCAGAAGGATCACCTGAGCCCAGCAGGTCGAGGCTGTGGTGGCCGTGAGCGAGCATGCCATTGCACTCCAGCCTGGGCAATAGAGTGAGACTCCAACTCAAAAAAATCATTTATGTATTATTTAAAAATTATATATAATGCTTTTAATATGAACTTTTAAAAAAATCAGGATCCCTAGTTCTTTTTTTGTTCTTTTTTTTTTTTTTTTTTTTGAGTTTGAGTCTCACTCTGTCACCCAGACTGGAGTGCAGTGGCTGCTCCTGGCCACTACAACCTCGACCTGCTGGGCTCTGGCGATCCTTCTGCCTCAGCCTTCCAAGTAGCTGGAACTACAGGTGCGTGCTACCACGCCTGGCTGATTTTTGATTTATTGCAGAGATGAGGTTTCGCCAAGTTGCCCAGGTGGGTCTCAAACCCGCGGGCTCAGGCAATCCACTCACCTCAGCCTCCCAAAGCGTGGGATAACAGGCTCAGCCACCGAGACCGGCTCCTTAGTTCTTTTTAGTGGAGGCTGGTATATAGCAACTAAGACCTGGGTGCTGGTTGTGCTCATTGCTCTTGGGATTTCATTGCTCCCAAGCTTTTGAAGTATGATCAGTGGATAAAACTAGGGAATATGTGTATGCATATATATACACATACATAAATATTTCCATATATCTACATATTGAAAATCATGAGTTCACACTAGTACTCTAATTCCATTCCAGTACCATAGTGTTCCTTCTGTATTTCTTCCTTTCAGTGTTAGTATTCCCTTTTCTGTTAGTCAAAAATCTGGCTTTTGTTATTCTAAATATCTGCTCATTTGATCTGTTTTCCTGTGTATAATCAACCTTCCATTGCTCTTCCACCTACAGAGACATCATTCTTGCCTCCCTCCCTTATCTGTGGATGCCCTTCTTAACTCTGCCCTGACTTGCATATCTGCACTGCCTGTTTCCCTGTAGATGTCCTTACTATTTAAAAAAAAAAGAAGTGAAATAAAGAATTTTTTTTTTGAGTCGGAATCTCACTTTGTCACACAGACTGGAGTGCAGTGGCACACTCATGGCCACCACAGCCTCGACCTGCTGGGCTCAAGTGATCCTTCCGCCTCAGCCTTCCAAGTAGCTGAAACTACAGGTGCACGCCATCACACTCGGCTAATTTTTTGATTTATTGTAGAGCTGAAGTCTCACCAGGTTGCCCAGGTTGATTTTGAACCCGTGGACTCAGGCAATTCTCTTGCTCAGTCTTCCAAAGTATTGGGATTACGGTTTGAGCCACTGTGCCTGGCCCACATAGTGCTTTTTTCAGGGAGTATGGCATTTTCTTTCTTTCTTTCTTTTTTTTTTTTTGAGTTGGAGTCTCACTCTGTAGCCCTGACTGGAGTGCAGTGGCCGCTCCTGGCCACCACAGCCTCGACCTGCTGGGCTCCGGTGATCCTTCCGCCTCAGCCTTCCAAGTAGCCGGAATTACAGGTGCACACTACCACGCCCAGCTGATTTTTTGATTTATTGTAGAGATGAGGTTTCGCCAAGTTGCCCAGGCAGGTCTCGAACCCGCGGGCTCAGGCAATTCACTCACCTTGGCCTCCCAAAGTGCGGGATTACAGGCTGAGCCAACGAGCCTGGCTCTTTCTTTCCTTTTTAAAAAAATTTTAGTGTAGTGTTGTTATTGTTTTGAGACAATGTCCTTTTGAAGTTTTTGTAACTCTAGTAACCTGTATAAAATACTCATTTATTTTTATTTTTTTGAGTTGTAGTCTCACACTGTTATTCATACTGGAGTGCAGTGGCATATTTACGGCTACTGCAGCCTCAGCCTGCTGGGTTCAGGCGATCCTTCCATCTCAGCCTTCCAAGTAGCTGGAATTACAGGCACATGCCACCATGCCTGGCTAATTTTTTGATTCCTTGTAGAGATGAGGTCTTGCCAAGTTACCCAGCTTGGTCTCGAACCCGTGGACTCAGGTGATCCTCTCACCTTGGCCTCCCAAAGTGCTGGGATTATAGGTGTGAGCCACCATGCCTGATCAACTACTCATCTTACAAAAAATTGGGTTGGGCACAGTGGCTCAAGCCTGTAATCGCAGTACTTTGGGAGGCTGAAGCAAGAGGACTGCCTGAACCCAGGGGTTCGAGACCAGCCAGGGCAACTTGGTGAGACCTTGTCTCTACAATAACTCAAAAAAATTAGCTAGGCGTGGTAGTGTTCCTGTAGTTTCAGCTACTTGGAAGGCTGAGGTGGAAGGATCGCCTGAACCCAGCAAGTCAAGGCTGCGGTGGCTGTGAGCGTGCCTGGGCAACACAATGAGACTCTATCTCAAATAAAAAAAAAAAAAGAAAGTATTGAGCTTACCAGGAGTATATCATACATGATTGTGTTGTGAGTTCTTTTAAAAATTATATCTTTTAGCCGGACTCGGTGGCTCAGCCTGTAATCTCGCGCCTTTGGGAGGCTGAGGTGAGTGGATTGCCTGAGCCCGCAGGCTCGAGACCCGCCTGGCCAGCGAGACCTCATCTCTACAATAAATCAAAAAATCAGCCAGGCTCCAACTCAAAAAAAAAAAAAAAAATCAGCCGGGCATGGTAGCGCATGCCTGTAATTCCAGCTACTTGGAAGGCTGAGGTGGAAGGATCGCCAGAGCCCAGCAGGTCGAGGCTGTGGTGGCCGGGAGCGGCCACTGCACTCCAGTCTGGGCAACAGAGTGAGACTCCAACTCAATTAAAAAAAAAAAATTATATCTTTTAAAAATTGTATACTAAAATGTATTTAGTGTATCCATTTTAAGGTCACCTGGAAACCATTTCCCATGTTTAAAACACTGATCAAGTTGGTTTAAAATAAAAATTTAAATTCGTCTCCCAGCAGAAGTAGTTATACCTTTTATTCTCATCACTACAAGAAGCATCTCTAATAAATGAATTCTGTTTAATTTATAATGACAATCCAAATACATGTTTAAGCAGTAATTTTTTTTCAGTGAGTATGCCAAAATTTAGTTCCTCTTTTGATTTGAATGTATAACTTTATGTAGATACTACATTGTATAGGTCACATGCAACATTAATGCAAGGTTAAAAAGTTGTTCAGAATTAGAACAACTTGAAGTCTCAGTACTTTTTGGCATTGGGAAAGGGCCTATCAATTTCTTAGACCAGACCAAGAAGATGACTTCATCTGTAATCTTAGCTGAGGCAGGATTACTAGTTGTGACACTTTCTACATTTATATACAGTATTTTTAAAATTTTCTTTGTCTTCTAGCTTCCGGTATTGCTATTGATAAGTCTAAAATTATTCTAATGCCGGATCCTGTATATGTGACATGTTTCTTTTCTGGATGTTTATAGGTTATTTTTTTCCCTACCATTGTGAAATTTTATGATGTGTGATAGTGCAAGCCATTTTTTATCTAGTTTGGTAGACATTTGTTTGATCTTTTCAGGCCAAAAATTCATGTCCTGAAGTTTAGAGAAATTTTCCTTAATAATTTTGTTAATGGTTTTATTAACTCCATTTTCTCTGTTCTTTTTTTTTGGGACTTTATTGGATGTTAGTCTTTCTGGACTAGTCTTCTTTCCTCCTACCTTCCAGTGTGGATTTGACATTTCTAACTATTTCATATAAATGGAATCATACAGCCAAGTGTGGTGGCTCACGACTGTAATCCCAGCACTTTGGGAGGAGGAGACAAGAGGATTGCCAGAGCCCAGGGATTTGAGACCAGCCTGGGCAACTTGGCGAGACCTCATCTCTACAATAAATCAAAAAATGAGCTGGGTGTGTTGGTCCTTGCCTATAGTTTCAGCTACTTGGAAGACTGAGGTAGAAAGGATCACTTGAGCCCAGTAGGTCGAGGCTGTGGTGGCTGTGAGTGTGCCACTGCATTCCAGTTTGGGCAACAGATTGAGACTTCGATTAAAAAAAATAAAAAAATGAATAAATGGAATCATACACTATGTGGCTTTTTGTATCTGACTTCTTTTATTTAGTGTAGTATTTTCAAGATTCGTCAATGTTGTCATCTGTGTCAACACTTCATTTCTTTTTGTTTGTTTTTTGCGTCAAGGTTTCCTTCTGTCATCCAGGTCAGAGGGCAGTGGCATCATCATGGCTCGTGCATGCAGCCTCAACATTCTGAGCTCAGGCAGTCCTTCTCCCTCATCCTTCAGAGTAGCTGGGGCTACAGATTTTGTTTGCTTGTTTTGTTGAGATGGGGTCATGCTCTGTTGCCTAGGCTGTTCTTGAACTCCTGGCCTCAAGGAACTCTCTCACCTCTGCCTCCCAAAGTGCTAGGATTACAGGCATGAACTAACAGGTCCAGCCCTCATTTCTTTTTTATGACTGAATAAAAAGTGTTCCATTGTGTGGATATACCACATCTTATTTTTCTGTTTACCACTTGTTGGGTATTTGAGTTTTTCCCTCTTTGTAACTTTTAAGAATAATGCTAGCTGGGTGTGGTGGCTCACACCTATAATCCCAGCACTTTGGGAGGCTGAGGTGAGAGGATTGCCTGAGCCCACTGGTTCGAGACCTGCCTGAACAACTTGGTGAGACCTCATCTCTACAATAATCAGAAAATTAGCTGGGCATGGTGGTGCATGCCTGTAGTTCCAGCTTCTTGGAAGTCTAAGGTGGAAGGATCGCCTGAGCCCAGCAGGTTGAGACTGTGGTAGCCGTGAGCGTGCCACTGCACTCTAGCCTGAGCGACAGAGTGAAACTCCAACTCAAAAAAAAAGAAAAAAATAGAATAATGCTATGAATGTTCATTTTGTGTGATATGTTTTCATTCCTCTTGGTTATATACCTAGGAGTAGAACTGCTGGGTCATATGGTAATTCTATGTTTAACTTTTTCAGAAGCAACCAGATTGTTTTCCAAACTAGCTAACCGTTTTATTGATTATAACCAATACTTATTTTATTGATTATAGCTTTCATTATAGCCTTTGATTCATTAAAAATATTTTTTATTTTGGTAAAATACATGTAACAGAATTTACTATCTTAACTTTTTTAAGTATACAGTTAAATGGCATTAATAATGTACATTCATATTGCTTTGCAACTATTAACACCATCCATAGCTGGAACTCTTCATCTTTTAGAACTGTAACTCGGACTACCTGTGGTAGCACTTTGGGAGGTGAAGGCAATAGCATTACCTGAGTTCAGAGGTTCGAGACCAGCCTGGGCAACTTGGCCAGACCTTGTTTCTACAATAAATAAAAAAATTAGCTGGGAGTGAGGGTGCAGGCCTGTGGTTCCAGCTACTTGGAAGGCTGATGCAGAAGGATCACCTGAGCCCAGGGGTCAAGGCTGCGGTGGCCATGATTGTGCCACTGCACTCCAGTCTGGGCAACAGAGTGAGGCTCCTACTCAAAACAAACAAACAAAAAATGCAACTCTATACCTATTAAATAGCATCTCCCATTCCCCCCCATGCCCCCCAGCCCCTGGCAACCACAATTTTCCTGTCTATGATTTTTGACTACTCTTGGTACCTCATATCAATGTAAATGTGCAGTATTTGTCTTTTTGTGACTGACTTGTTTCACTTAGCATAATGTCCTCACAGTTAATCTACGCTGATTTCTGAATTTCCTTCCTTTTAAAGACTAAATAATATTCCATTGTATGTATATAACATATTTTGCTTATCCATTCATCCAGTGGTGGGCACTTAGGCTACCTTTGTTTTAGCCATTGTGAATAATGCTGTTATGAACATAGGTGTGCACATATCTGTTTGAGATCCTGCTTTCTTTTTTTTTTGAGTTGGAGTCTCACTCTGTCACCCAGGCTGGAGGGCAGTGGCACGCCTCTCGGCCACCACAGCCTCAACTTGCTGGATTCTGGCGATCCTTCCGCCTCAGTCTTCCAAGTAGCCGGAACTACAGGTGTGCGCTACCATGCCCAGCTAAGTTTTAATTTATTTTAGAGATGAGGTCTCGCCAAATTGCCCGGGCTGGTCTCGAACCCATGGGGTCAGGCAGTCCATTCACCTTGGCTCCCAAAGTGCTGGAACTACAGGCTGAGCCATTGAGTCCATCCAAGATCCTGCTTTCAGTTCTTTTAAGTATATAACCAAAAGTGGAATTGCTGGATCATATGGTAATTCTATTTTTAAGTTTTTGAGAAACTGCCATACTGTTTTCCACAGTGACTGTACCGTTTTACATTCCTACCAACACTGCACAAGGGCTCTCATATCCTTGTTAGCACCTGCTGTTTTCTATTTTTTAAAATAGGCATCCCAGTGAGTATGAGGTGGTGGTCTTTGTTTTGTTTTGGGTCAATTTTTGTATATAATATAAGGTAGGGGACCAAGTTCCTTCTTTTCATGTGAATATCCAGCTGTCTGTCCCAGGACTACTTGTTTAAAACACTATGCTTCATTGAATTGTTTTGGCATCTGTGTTGGAAACCAGTCAACTATACTTGTAGATGTATGGAGTTTTTTTTCTGGACTTTTATTTCTATCCCATTGATCTGTATGTCTGTTCTTATGCCAGTACTGTATGTCTTGAATACTATAGCTTTGTGGGGTTTTTTTTTGTTTTTTTTTTGAGTTGGAGTCTCACTCTGTCGCCCAGGCTGGAGGGCAGTGGCACACTCCTGGCCACCGCAGCTTCGACCTGCTGAGCTCTGGCAATCCTTCCACCTCAGCCTTCCAAGTAGCGGGAACTATAGACACGTGCTACCACACCCAACTATTTTGAATTTTATTGTAGAGAAGAGGTCTCTCCAAGTTGCCGGGGCTGATCTCGAACCAGCAGGCTCAGGCAGTCCACTTGCCTTGGCCTCCCAAAGTACTGGGATTACAAGCCTTTATTAAGTTTTGAAATTGGGAAGTATGAGTCCTCCAGCTTTGTTCTTTTTCAAGATAGTTTTGGGTCTTCCCCAAATATTTTGTTTTGAATTTCCATATGGATTTTAGAATCAACTTTTCCATCACTTCTCGGCCTTTTGACTAAGGTCACGTATAGTATCTGCTCTTACAGTTTAATATCTGATATGTCAGCCGGGCTTGGTGGCT
This sequence comes from Carlito syrichta, assembly GCF_000164805.1. Lineage (NCBI taxonomy): Eukaryota > Metazoa > Chordata > Mammalia > Primates > Tarsiidae > Carlito > Carlito syrichta. Next base: position 33,309 of record NW_007090377.1, read on the forward strand.
CAGCCTGTAATCCCACGCCTTGGGAAGCTGAGGTGAGTAGATTGCCTGAGCCCGCGGGTTCGAGACCCGCCTGGGCAACTTGGCGAAACCTCTTCTCTACAACAAATAAAAAAATCAGCTGGGTGTGATAGTGCGCGCTGTAGTTCCAGCTACTTGGAAGGCTGAGGTAGAAGGATCGCCGGAGTCCAGCAGGTCGAGTCTGTGGTGGCCGGGAGCGGCCACTGCACTCCAGTCTGGGCGACAGAGTGAGGCTCCAACTCAAAAAAAAAAAAAAAAAATCTGATATGTCCTTAAAAAAAATAAAAGGGGCCAGGTTCGGTGGCTCAGCCTGTAATCCCAGCACTTTGGGAGGCCAAGGTGAGTGGATTGCCTGAGCCTGCGGGTTCGAGACCAGCCTGGGCAATTTGACAAGACCTTGTCTCTACAATAAATAAAAAATTAGCAGGACGTGGTAGTGCGTGCCTGTAGTTCCGTCTACTTGAAAGGCTGAGGCGGAAGCATCGCCTGAGCCCAGTAGGTCGAGTCTGCGGTGGCCGTGAGCGCGCCGCTGCTCTCCAGCCTGGGTGACCGAGTGAGACTTCAACTCAAAAAAAAAAAAGGACAAATGTAGTATCTGTTCTTAACAGTTTAATATCTGATATGTCCTTAAAAAAAAAAAAAAAAAGAAGAAAGTAACTGGCTTTTCCATTTCTGAAAAGAGGGCAGTTGGAATTTTGATAGAGATTACATTGAATTTGTAGATCAATTTGGGGAGTAGCTGAATTAGTTCGTTTATATTATCATTTCTGTTTTTCGTCTTTGTTTTTTATCTTCTTGCTGAGACTTTGTCAACTTTACCTTCCAGCCTATTGGTTGAGCTCTTCTTAGAACTTTGGTTCTTTAGAATATTTTGTTCATTTGTTTGTTTTAAGCATTTTGTTTCGTTTCATGGAAGCAATAGCTTCTATTACCTTTTAATGATAGTTTTTCTTTTGTTTTGACTTTCCTGCTGCCTGCATGGTCTTTGTGCTCTCTCTCTTTTTTCTTTACATTGTTTTGGTCTTTATCATTCATATTGAAAATGAGATGGTTTTCTTTTGCCTGTGCCAGCTCTGGCATGTCACTCTTTCTTTTCTCCCTCCTTTCTCTAATAAACTTTGCTTGAAAACTTTAAAAAAAAAAGAATTACGAGAGGGCTGATTCCTTTATTTAATTTTTTGTCCTTATTTAAGAGTAGAGCACTGGCCAGGCGTGGTGGCTCATCCCTATAATCCCGGCACTTTGGGAGGTCCAAGTGAGAGGATTGCTTGAGCTCAGTGGTTTGAGATCAACCTGGGGAACTTGGCAAGACCTCATCTCTACAATTAAAATAAAAAAATTAGCCGGATGTGGTGGCGCGTGCCTATAGTTCCAGCTACTTGGAAGGCTGAGGCTGAAAAATCACCTGGGCGCAGCAGGTTGAGGCTGCATTGGACATGAGCATACCATTATCCTCTAGCCTGGGCGATAGAATGAGAGACTCTGACTCCAAAACAAAGGAACTGATTAAAAGATTTGAATATGAGTGTGAGGTTGTTGGCTGGACCGCTGTACTGAAAGAACCACTAACATCGATGCTATTATGTAGCTCTTCATCTTTTACTGGCCAGATTTTCCTGAGAAGGATCTAATCTCTTGCCTGGAAGGTACAGTGTTGTCCAGAATCCTGGGGGAAAAGGTGTGCATGTAAATGTTCATTTAACCTTCTTGTTTTTCATATAACACCTATACTTTTTTTTTTTTGAGTTGGAGTCTCACTTATCACCCAGGCTGGAGTGCAGCGGCACGCCGCTCACAGCCATCGCAGCCTCAATCTGCTGGACTCAGGTGATCCTTCTATATCAGCCTTCCAAGCAGTTGGAATTACAGGCTTGCATCATCACACCCAGCTAATTTTTTGACTTATTGTAGAGACAAGGTCTCAACTTGTTGCCCAGACTGGTCTCAAACCTGTGGGGTCAGGTAGTCCTTTCGCCTCCACCTCCCAAAGTGCTGGGATTACAGGCGTAAGCCACCGTGTCCAGCTACACCTATACCTTTGACTATACTTGGTCCAGAGACAGTGTTTTATCCTCCCCAGACAACAAACCTCCAGTCTGTTCCTTGGGTGGGGAGGGCGTTCATCAGAGGAATCCTGAGTCAGGAAAATGATCTGGAGATCAAACTACCTTCATTAGTTTTTTATCCATGAATGACATATAATATTATCAAGATTTGCATAGATGTTATGAAAATATAATAACATGCATTTTCACTCATACAAATAATGCAATTTAAAAAATTTATGCTGTCGCCCAGGCTGGAGTGCTGTGGCACGGTCACGACTCACCACAGCCTCGACCTCCTGGGCTCTGGTGATCCTTCTGCCTTGGTCTCCTGAGTGGTTGGGACTACAGGCATGCGCCATCATGCCTGACTACTTTTTTTTTCAATGGCGGGGGGATTAGAGACAATGTCTGGCTGTGTTGCCCAGGCTGCTCTCTAACTCCTGAGCTCCAGCAATCCTTCTACCTCAGCCACAAAAGTGCTGGTCTGACAGGCGGGAGCCACCCACTCACCCAACCCAGAGTGTACTTACTTAAGAATGTTTAGTGTAGACACTTTCATGACCTCCCCTTTTACAAAGAGAGAGTTCAGATTTACGACATTTGGTATCACCACACGGGATCACAGGCGCCTATACACTAGGTCATTCGTGGCCAGGCACAGTGCCTCACATCTCTAAGCCCAGCACTTTGGGAGACCAAGGCAGGAGAATCCCTTGAGTCTGGGAGTTCCAGACCAGCCTGGGCAGCAACATAATGAGACCTTGTCTCTACAAAAACATTAGAAAAATAAGCCAGGCATGAATGGTGGCGCAGGCCTGTAGTCCCAGCTGCTTGGGAGGCTGAGGCAGATGAGTCACCTGAGTCCGGGGGAGCCAAACTACTGTGGTGAGCTCTTTTCATGCCACTGCACACTCCAGCCTCGGCTACAGAGGGAGACCCATTTTGCTAGTACAGACACTAAAGCGTGAACATCTGCATACATGTCTCTTATACAGAGGTGAAAATTTCTCCTTATACTCATTAGAATTGCATGACTATAGAATGTGAGTCTAATTGTGTAAAATATTGATTCCAAAGTTTTTCGACACTCAGCTACAGAATGAAAGCTTCTAGTTAACTATTTAAAAATTCCTCTATTCTGACTATAAAACACTACAGAAAAATGTACAAAACAGATGAAGTGAAAATTTCAAATACAAAAGTTGAGAGGATTTTTGTGTTTTTTTTGAATGTAGGATTTATTGAGGACAGAAAAGCTCCCAGAGCTGGAGGGGACTGAGAAGGTTGCCCCAAAATTGAGAGTTTTGTAACAGATTTCCATGTACCCTCATTACCCATCATCTTGTGATTTTTTTTTTTTTTAAATTACCTCTCGCACCCTCACTGGATGATTTTGAGGCCAATCCCAAGTGTCATATAATTTTATTTAAATAATTCAGGAATGATTCCTAAGAGGAAAGGCAGTAGTTCTAAACTGGGGGTGACTGCTCACCAATGTCTGTAGACATTTTTGGCTATCACAACTGAGAAGCCTGGCTGTTCTAACATACAGTAGGCAGAGGCCGAGAATACTGCTAATCATTCTACATTGCATTAAACAACAAAGAATGATCTGGCCCCCAAATATCAGTGGTGCTGAGGTTGAGAAAACCCTGAGATAAGGATTTTTTAAAAGTCTCACACACACAATACACTTGTCACATCTAAAAATATAAACAGTATTTCTTTGATATCAAATATCTATTTGGTTAATTTTTTTTTCCTAAATGAAACTCAACTCTCCAAGAGAGCAAAAGAATGCGATCATAGCTCACTACAATTTCAAACTCCTGTCCTCAAGTGATCCTTCTGCCTCAGCCTTCTCAGTAGCTAGGATTACAAGCATGTACCACCTCACCTGTCTGGGGGTGTCATGTGCTTATAGTGAGGAGAGAAATTGTTGACAGCCATCTTCAAAGACTATATACTGCGGATGAAGTTGTAATAAATGTCTCAATGACATAGGTACTTCTTGGATAATGTCATGTGCTATACATTTATTTATTTATTTATTTTGAGTTGGAGTCTTACTCTGTCACCCAGACTGGAGTGCAGTGGCCGCTCCCGGCCACCGCATCCTCAACCTGCTGGGTTCCAGCAGTCCTTCCGCCTCAGCCTTCCGAGTAGCTGGAACTACAGGCACGCGCTACCATACATGGCTCATTTTGATTTATTGTAGAGATGAGGTCTTGCCAAGTTGTCCAGGTGGGTCTTGAACCCGCGGGCTCAGGCAGTCCACTCACCTCAGCCTCCCAAAGGGG
>NW_007090377.1:38071-38556 GCF_000164805.1 Carlito syrichta
CGGCGTGGTAGTGCGTGCCTGTAATTCCGGCTACTTGGAAGGCTGAGGTGGAAGGATTGCCGGAGCCCAGCAGGTCAAGGCTGTGGTGGCAGGGAGCGGCCACTGCACTCCAGTCTGGGGGACAGAGTGAGACTCCAACTCAAAAAAGAAAAAAAAAAGAAAAGGGAGAATGGGGGGCAGGGGAGTGGAGGGAAAGGAAAAGGCTTGTTGGATGCGAAGCCTAAAAATGTGATTGTTTTATGTATAGACATTTTTACTTGGAGCATGGTCTTTTCCTGTCATAATAACTTCCTAAGTTGCTTTGTTTAGTATTAAGAGACTAAGGAAAATAAAGATAAAAAATAAAATCTAGTTTCAGAAAGAATTTCGTATTACCAGCCTTGTTCCTACTAAGACTTCTCACTTAAGTCATGGGTATTAACAATCTCGGTGGCTCAGCCTGTGATCCCGCGCCTTTGGGAGGCTGAGGTGAGTGGATTGCCTGA
>NW_007090377.1:38755-41107 GCF_000164805.1 Carlito syrichta
CAGGTCGAGGCTGCGGTGGCCGGGAGCGGCCACTGCACTCCAGTCTGGGTGACAGAGTGAGACTCCAACTCAAAAAAAACCAACCAAACAAACAAACAGAAAAAGAAACTGGAGGCTGAGTAGGCTGTGCTGTTTTGGAGGGGGGATTGAGAGGGACTCGATTCATAATGTTTTCATACTTTTCCGATTAGCAGAGAATTGCTTCTGTACTTCCTGCCTCCTCTGTGTTCATCTCAAAAGTGTTCTCATGGCCAGGCTCGGTGGCTCAGCCTGTAATCCCAGCACTTTGGGAGGCCAAGGAGGGTTCAAGACCAGCCTGGGCAACTTGGCAAGACCTCATCTCTACAATAATAAAAAATTAGGCCGGGTTTGGTGGCTCAACCTGTAATCTCAGCACTTTGGGCTGCCGAGGCGAGTGGATTGCCTGAGCCCGCGGGTTTGAGACCCATCTGGGCAAGCTGGCAAGACCTCGTCTCTACAATAAATAAAAAAAAATTTAGCTGGGCGTGGTAGCACATGCCTGTCGTTCCAGCTAGCTGCTTGGAAGGCTATGGCAGGATTGTCCAGAGCCCAGCAGGTCGAGGCTACAGTGACTGAGAATATGGCACTGCACTCCAGTCTGGGCGACAGAGTGAGACTCCGACTCAAAAAAAAAAAAAAAAATTAGCCGGGTGTGGTAGCACACACCTGTAGTTCTGGCTACTTCAAAGGCTGAGGTGGAAGGATCACTGGAGCCCAGCGGGTTGACCCTGGGGGTGCTGTGAGTGTACCACTGCAATCTAGCCTAGGCAACAGAGTGAGAATTCCAACTCAAAAAAAAAAAAGTTCTTAGAATTCTCAAGTAGCACCACTGTATACAATGATATTATGGGTTAAACATTCCCTGAAGGTTAATTGGTTACATCTACCATATTAAAAACAGGTCTGGCTGGTATCTGTGGCTCAGCCTGTAATCCCAGTACTTTGGGAGGCCGAGGTGAGTAGATTGCCTGAGCCCGCTGGTTCAAGATCAGTTCGGGCAACTTGGCAACAACTCATCTCTACAATAAATAAAACATTAGCTAGGCTTGGTAGCGCATGCCTGTAGTTCTGGCTACTTGGAAGGGTGAGGTAGAAGGATCGCTGGATCCCAGCAGGTCAGTGCTGGGGTGACCGTGAGCGTGCCCGGCACTCAAGCCTGGGCAACACAGTGAGACTCCAACTCAAAAAAAAAAAAAAAAAAAAAGCCAGTGCAGTGGCTCACACCTGTAATCCCAGCACTTTGGGAGACTGAAGCAGGAGGATTGCTTGAGCCCAGAAGTTCGAGACCAGCCTATGCAGCATAGTGGCACTTCACCTCTATAAAAAATTTGCCGAGCGTGGTGGTATGCACCTGTAGTCCCAGCTACTTGGGAGGCTGAGGCGGAAGGATCACCTGAGCCAAGAAGTTAGAGGTTGCAGTGGTGAGCCATGATTGTGCCACTGTACTCCAGCCTGGGCAACAGAGTGAAACCCCAATTCAACAAAACAGAAACCAGAAAAACCTTGCTATGCTTTGTGTTAAAGTATAAAATATATATATATTTTTTGAGTCTGAGTCTCACTCTGTCACCCAGGCTGGAGTGCGGTGGCATGCTCACGGCCACCACAACCTCGACCTACTAGGTTCAGGTGATCCTTCCAACTCAACCTTCCAAGTAGCTGGAACCACAGACATGTGCCACCACGCCTCGCTTATTTTTTGATTTGTTGTAGAGATGAAGTCTCACCATGTTGCTCAGGCTGGCCTCAGACCAAGGCTGTCCTCTCACCTTGACCTCCCAAAATGCTGGAATTACAGGCTTGAACCTCTGGACCTAGCTAAAGTGTTTTTGAAACAGGTAATACTTTGTTAGTACCAAACTTTTCCCCAGCCTAACTATGAATTTGAATTTTCTGTTTGACCTTCTTTCAACCCTTGCTGCAGATAACATGGTAGTCCTTTTAGGATATGAATTTTATCATAGGAAAATATACTGCTCACTTTTCTTATTGTTATGGTACTGTAATATCTTTCTCCAAGACAGTGGTTAATGGTTCTGTTACTGTGGTAGAAGATACTTTATCAGATGCAATCTCAAGCGCTTTCAGTGTGGACAAAGCTCCTAAATCTAAGCTACATAAAATGTAATCTTTTATTTCTATTTTTATTTTTATTCTATTTTTTGAATCGGAGTCTCACTGTGTTGCCCAGGCTGGAATGCAGTGGCACGCTCATGGTCACTGCAGCCTCAACCTTCTGGGCTCAGGTGATCCTTCCACCTCAGCCTTCCAAGTAGCTGGAACCACAGACATGGTGCCACTACACCTGGCTAATTTTTTTTTTTTTTTTTT
>NW_007090377.1:41312-50342 GCF_000164805.1 Carlito syrichta
TACCACACCCGACTGATTTTTGATTTATTGTAGAGATGAGGTCTCGCCAAGTTGCCCAGGCCGGTCTCGAACCCGCAGGCTCAGGCAGTTCCACTCACCTCAGCCTCCCAAAGTGTGGGATTACAGGCTGAGCCACCGAGCCTGGCTCCTGCCTAATTTTTTGATTGATTTTAGAGACGAGGTCTTGCCATGTTGCTCAGACTTGTCTGAAACCCCTGAGCTCAGGCAGTCCTCCTGCCTCCACCTCCCAAACTGCTGGGATTATAGACTTGAGCCACCATGCCCAGCAAAAATATAATTTTTAAAAATAATGTCTTCAGGTGTATCTATTCCGACTTTAGTTAATAGTGTCTCGTGTCTAGTTTTGGAGGCTGGAATGTTCCAGGGAAACAAAAAATTCTCTGTCATTTGGTGTTTTGAATAATTGCTTTAAAATATACTCCTAGGCCTGAAATTTGGTTCTGGCTTTTTCTTTTATAACTCCGTTTTTTTTGTTTGTTTTACCCTTTGATTCATAACAGGAGAGTTTTACAACTATGTAACCAGTCTTCTAGCATAGTAAAATCTAACAGCTTTTGTGACTATTGATGTACTAATTTTATATCAGATTATCGGTGTATAGGAAGCTTGAGGTAACCGTGGTCAGATTTATCATTTTGAACACACTAGGTTAGTGTTGGAGAATTTGTAAAACAGAAACTTAACCTACTATACTTTCAAAGAGTGATGTTTATGAGATTATTACTTTTAAGATTTAAGGGTTTTATAGTTCAGGTTAACAATTTTTATATATCAAAATATCAGGCTGGGCATGATGGTTCATGCCTGTAATCCCAGCATTTTGAGAGGCCTGAAGGAGGATTCCTTGAGCCCAGGAGTTTGAGACAAGCTTAAGCAACAAAACAAGATCTTGTCTCTAAAAAAAATTTAAAAATTGGCTGGACACAGTGGCTCATGTCTATAATCCCAGCACTTTGGGAGGCTGAGGCAGGAGAATTGCTTGAACCCAGGAGGTCAAGTCTGTGGTGAGCTATGATTGTACCACCGCCCTCCAGCCTGGGCACAAAACTGTCTCCAAAAGAAAAAAGAAAAAAAGAAATCAGAGTACTAAAACTTATCCATATGCTGCTTATTGAAAATTGTTCAGCTGCTCGGTGGCTCAGCCTGTAATCCCAGCGCTTTGGGATGCCGAGGTGAGTGGATTGCCTGAGCCTGTGGGTTCGAGACCGACCTGGGCAAGTTGGCGAGACCTCACCTCTACAATAAAAATAAAAAATTAGCCAGGCGTGGTAGCATACGCCTGTAGTTCCAGCTACTTGGAAGGCTGAGGCAGAAGGATCGCCGAATCTCAGCAGGAGGCTGTGGTGGCTGGGAGCGGCCACTGCACTCCAGTGTGGGTGACAGAGTGAGACGCCAACTCAAAAAAAGAAAAAAAAACCAAAGAAAATAGTTCATTTAGGGTTTTTGTTGAATGATCATAGAGTGGTGAAGAGCAGTGATCATTGTTTATTACTAAAAATAGAGGTAATTTCAGATTGTGACAGAGATCCTGTGTGGAGTCAAACCTACCTTGACAACTTGGCCACCACCACTCGTCACCTTCAGGAGCTGGTAGCAAGAAATAGCTGTTGGCCTGATCTGCTTTTGATACTATGTACTTCCTAATACTTTTGTTCTCCTACTTATTACAGAAGTAGTCTTACTAGGATATTTAGGATTTTCCTATTCTAGCTCTGTCATTTTTTCACTTATTTTCTACTTTGGCCCCTGTCAAAATTCTAATCGGCTATATTTTTAGGTATATGGTTCCATGGCTGCAGTATGAGACAATGAGATGATTGCTTTTCCGTGTACCTTGTTTCATTGAATCTAAGATGCTGCCAATTGAAAGATGTACCATTATTGTACAAAGAAAGGAAACTGTGCCAGTTAAGCTGAGATGCCTTTGATTATAGTATGCAGTCTGATTTCAAGTATGTAAAAACAAAACAAAAGTCTTACAATCAATGACAGTTTTACTGTGTATAATTGTAACTCTGTTCTTCCAGATATTTACTGGGTAGTTTTTATGGACCAGGCACTTGGCAAAAAGCTAGGGGTTAGGTACCTATTTGTTACTGGGTCAAGAGACATTAAATGATCACACAGGTAAATAGGAACTATACAAAGCTGTTAAAGCAACTTGAAGCTGGGCTCAGTGGCTCAGCCTGTAATCCCGCGCTTTGGGAGGCTGAGGTGAGTGAATTGCCTGAGCCTGTGGGTTCGAGGCCCGCCTGGGCAAATTGGCGAGACCTCATCTCTACAATAAATCAAAAAACCAGCTGGGCATGGTAGTGCGTTCCTGTAATTCCGGCTACTCGGAAGGCTGAGGCGGAAGGATCGCCGGAGCCCAGCAGGTCGAGGCTGCGGTGGCCGGGAGCGGCCACTGCACTCCAGTCTGGGCGACAGTGAGACTCCAACTCAAAATAAAGAAAAAGAAAAAATAATGTTTGAGCCTTCCTTATCCAAAATGCTTAAGACCAGAAGTGTTTCACATTTTGACTTATTTTAGATTTTGGAATAATTGCATACACGTAAAAGAGATATCTTGGGGATGGAAACCAAGTCTAAATTTATATTTTATATACACCTTAGATAATTTTTTGAAGCTGGAAGGTAATTTTATATAATATTTTAAATAATTTTGTTCATGAAATAAAATCTTGACAGTATTTTACTGCTATGCATCGCATGTCATGTGGAATTTTCTACTTGTGGCCTTATGTCAATGCTTAAAAAGATTTTGGAGCATTTTGAATTTTGGATTTTCATATTAGGAATATTCAACCTGTACTATTCGACCTTAAAAAAGAAGGAAATCCTGTCATTTGTGACAAAATAGATAAACCTGGAGACATTATGTTAAGTGAAATAAGCCAGGTACAGAAAGATACATATTGCATGATTTCACTTCTGTGGGAATCTAAAAAGATTGAACTTAAAGGAGTAGAGACGAGAATCCTGGTTACCAGCAGTGGGAGTTGGCAAGAGGTTGGTCAAAAGAAACAAAATTTCAGTTAGATGGAGGAATAAGTTCAAGAGATTCATGTATGGTGATTATAGTTAAGAACAATGTATTCTTGAAAATTACTAAGAGAGTAGATTTTAAGAGTTTTCACCCAAAAATATTTGAGGTGATACATTTGTTAAGTAGCTCAACTTAGCTATTCTACAGTGTATATATATTTCAGAACATGTTGTATGTGATTTTATTTGTCAATTTAAAAAAAAGAAAAGTTTTGGAGTAAATAGTAGTTTAAATAGGGGAAACTCTTAATTTTCAATAGTGAACAAACAGTACAGTCATTTGTCTCATAAAGATGTGTTGGTCAGTGGACCGAATATTATCACGTTAGTCCCAAAGAATAGAGATGAAAAATTCCTGTCTGGTGATGTTGTAGCTGCTATAATGTCATAGCGCAATTACTTTTTAAAAAATAATTTAGGCCAGCCACGATGGCTCAAGCCTATAATCCCAGCACTTTGGGAGGCCCAGACGAGGATTGCCCGAGCCCAGGGTTTTGAGACCAGCCTGGGAAACTTGGTGAGAACTCGTCTCTACAATATATCAAAATATTAGCCAGGCATGGTAGTACACACCTGTAGTTCCTGTTACTTGGAAGACTGAGGCAGAAGGATCTCTGGAGCCCAGCAGGTCGACACTGGGGTGGCCGTGAGTGTGCTGCTGTACTTTAGTCTGGGCGACGGAATGAGACTCCAACTCAAAAATAAAATAAAAAATAAATTTAGCCGGGCTCGGTGGCTCAGCCTGTAATCCCGTGCCTTTGGGAGGCTGAGGTGAGTGGATTGCCTGAGCCCGCAGGTTCGAGACCCACCTGGGCAGCAAGACCTCATCTCTACAATAAATAAAAAATCAGCCGGGCGTGGTAGCGCATGCATGTAATTCCGGCTACTTGGAAGACTGAGGTAGAAGGATCGCCGGAGCCCAGCAGGTCAAGGTTGCGGTGGCCGGGAGCGGCCACTGCACTCCAGTCTGGGCGACAGCGTGAGACTCCAACTCAAAATAAATAAATAAATAAATTTAGAGCCTGGCACGGTGGCTCATGCCCTAATCCTAGCACTTTGGGAGGCAGAGGTGAGAGGATTGCCTGAGCCCGAGGGTTTGAGGCCAGCCTGGGCAACTTAGCAAGACTTGCCTCCATAATTCAAAAAATTTAGCTAGGCGTGGTGGCACACACCTGTAGTTCCAGCTACTTGGAATGCTGAGGCAGAAGGATCACCTGAGCCCAGCAGGTTGAGGCTATGGTAACCATGAGCATGCCCACTGTACTCCAGCCTGGGTGGCAGAATGAGACTCCAACTCAAATAAATAAACAAGCAAATAATTTAGCAGCTGGGCTTGGTGGCTCAGCCTGTAATCCTGCGCCTTTGGGAGGCTGAGGTGAGTGGATTGCCTGAGCTCAAAAAAATAGCATATAGCCTAAAAGATAAATAAACAAATTAGTGTAACCTACGTGTTCAGTGTTTATGTTTATCAAGTCTACAGTAGCATACAGTGCAGTCCTAGGCCCTCACATCCACTCAACTCATCACTCACTGATTATTTACCCAGAGCAACTTCAGCACTGCAGACTCCTTTCGTAGTAAGTGCCTATACCTGTGTACCATTTTAAATCTTTTGAGTTGGAGTCTTATTCTGTTGCCCAGGCTAGAGTGCAATGCATGCTCACGGCCACCACAGCCTCAATCTGCTGGGCTCAGGTGATCCTTCTGCCTTAGCCTTCCAAGTAGCTGGAACTACAGGCACGCACCACCACACCCAGCTACTTTTTTTTGTTTTTTATTTTTATTTTTTACTTTTTTTTTGAGTTGGAGTCTCATTCTGTCACCCAGACTGGAGTGCAGTAGCCGCTCCCGGCCACTGCATCCTCGACCTGCTGGGTTCTGGCGATCCTTCCGCCTTAGCCTTCCAAGTAGCTGGAACTGCAGGCACGTGCTACCATGCCTGGCTCATTTTGATTTTTTATTGTAGAGATGAGGTCTCGTCAAGTTGCCCAGGCGGGTCTCGAACCCACAGACTCAGGCAATCTACTCACCTCAGTCTCCCAAATGTGCAGGATTACAGGCTGAGCCACCAAGCCTGGCTTATTTTTTATCTTTTTTTATTGTAGAGATGAAGTCTTGTCAAGTTACCCAAGCTGGTTTTGAACCCGTGGGCTCAGGCAGTTCTCTCACTTCAGCCTCCCAAAGTGTTGGGATTACAGGCGTGAGCTACCGTGCCCAGCTTAAATCAATCAATCTATCTATCTGTCTGTCTATCTATCTATCTATCTATTTATATACATATATATTTTTTTGAGTTAGAGTCTTACTCTGTCACCCAGACTGGAGTGCAGTGGCACACTCCCAGCCACCGCAGCCTTGGCCTGCTGGGCTCCGGTGATCCTTCCGCCTCAGCCTTCCAAGTAACTGGAACTACAGGTACACGCTACCACGCCCGGCTAATTTTTTGATTTATTGTAAAGATGAGGTCTCGCCAAGTTGCCCAGGCGGGTCTCGAACCCGTGGGCTCAGGCAATCCACTCACCTCAGCCTCCCAAAACGCGGGATTACAGGTTGAGCCGCCAGTATAAAAATAGATTTTTAAGCCAGGCTGAAATCTATTTTTATACTGTATTTTTACTGTACCTTTTCTGTTTAGATATATTTGGATACACAAATACCATTGTGTTATAATTGCCTACAGTATTCAGTACAGTAACTTGCTTTCCAGGTTTGTTGTCTAGGAGCAATAATACCATATAACCTAGGTGTGTGAGGCTCCACTATTCAGGTTTCTCTAAGTACACACTGGCATTCCTACAGTGACAGATTTCTCAGAGTGTATCCCCTTTGTTAAGCGAGGCATGACTGTATTGTCTTCATAGCAGAATAGTTTCATCTAAGTGGTTGCTGTTGAAGTGCTCAAAGAAAGAGACTCCTTGTTCTCTGATGTTACCCCAAAACACCTTTTTCCTTCAGATTCAGTAATTAAATCTTAATACATTTTGTATGTCACTGTAGACTAACTTCTGTTCCCTGACATTGTAATTAGGTAAGTAATTAGGCTGAATAGACTGGCTTTCCTTTTGGAAATTGTTCGTGTGTCTCTATCTTCCCATTTGTAAGTGTTTCAGCACCAGTTCTGCTTGGTACTGTGCTGGGCGTTCACCCCCTCCTTTAGACACTTGAATGCCTCTTGAGTCCCAGTCTCTACAGAATACAGTTACAATATTATATGCCTTGTCTCTCATTCTAGGAGTAGAGGTGGGTGTGCACAGAAGTTAACTTCTGATAGTATGGATAAAAAGTTAAAAATGAAATATAACTACAGTATCATGTATGATACTAGACTTGTATAGTGAAGATAATGAATAAAGTAGCTTTCTCGAAAAAGGAGGTCCATAGGGAATTAAAAATTAAGATTTTTTTTCCAGCCCTCCCAAGAAAGGTTGTGTGAACTCTAACCTTTTACATTGGAAATGTTTGGTGTTCTTGTTTTTTTTTATTGTTTTGTTTTTTTTTTTTTTTTTGAGTTGGAGTCTCACTCTGTCACCTAGGATGGAGTGCAGTGGCATACTCACGACCACCCCAGCATTGACGCACAGGGATCAGGCGATCCTTCCACCTCAGCCATCCAAATAGCCGGAACTACAGGCATGCACTACCACACCCAGCTGATTTTTGATTTATTGTAGAGGCGAGGTCTCACCAAGTTGTCCAGGCTGGTCTCAAACCCACAACCTGTGGGCTCAGGCAGTCCACTCACCTCGGCCTCCCAAAGTGTTGGGATTACAGACTGAGCCACCTGAGCCCGGCCTCTTGTGGTTTTATATCATAACTGTGGTATTATGAAGATAGTCAAAAATTATCTAGGGTTTAGCTTAAAAATTTTTTTTTTAAGTCTCAGGTTTTCTAAATTTTGTAGTATAACAGGTTACATTATATAAATGACAGATTTTGCTAATATCTTTATGTAGCATGTTGTTTTTCTTTTAAAAGGAGTGTGTTTCATGAGATAAATCTTTCCCCCCTTTTTACTTATAAAAACTGTTTTAAGCCTGAAAATAAGTATCAGCTATATATTTGATTATTACTGGAAGCTGTCAACATTGTCACACAAATAGTATTTGTAAGAATTTCCTGAAACCTGACAGATTTAACTTAAAAAAAAAACACTGAAAATTCATAGAAGCATGTGATTTGCCTTGAAAAAAGAATTTATATTGTTTAAACCATATCTGAAAAGCTACTGAAACATGAGCTTTCTCTTGCTTTAAATCTTCTGTTAGCCAGGGTTGGTGACCCAGCGTGTAACTCCAGCTACTCACTTGGGGGGCTGAGGTGTGAGGATTGCTTGAACCCAGGAGTTCAGGCTACAGTGAGTTATGATCATGACACTGTACTCCAGTCTGGGCAAGACAGTGAGACCCTGTCTCTTAAAAAAAAGGGGGGGGTGGTAGAGAAGGAAGAGTCCACACAGTGTTTTGATAGACTGAATTATTGAGATGAAGGATATCTAGAGTTTTTTGTAAACTTAGAAAATAGTAGCCAGACCTGGTGGCTCATGGCTAATCCTAGCACTTTGTGAGGCAGAGGTGAGAGGATTGCTTGAGTTCAGGGGTTCAAGACCAACCTGGGCAACTTGTCGAGGCCCTCTATCTACAATAAATCAAAAAATTAAAAAATTAGCCTGGCGTGGTGGCACGTACCTGTGGTTCCAGCTATTTGGAAGGCTGAGATGGAAGGATCACCTGAGTCCAGCTGGTTGATGGTTGAAGCTGTGGTGGCTGTGAATGTGCCACTACACTCTCCAGCCTGGGCAACAGAGTGACTCCTACTCAAAAAAAAAAAAAAAATAGTGCTCCATTTAGAAGACAATTTCTTTATAATAATTGAAACATCCCTGCCTAATACACAGCAAATAATTTACTGTAAGATATATTAACTATAGTGTTGACAGAAAAAGTATAATTTAGAAGGAGGAATTGATACTTTCTAGTTAAATTTAAATATTTACCTAGAGAAACTCGTGTGTGCAAGAATAAGAATATCTGTCAAATCATTATAATAGTAAAAAATAGGAAATATATTATTCATCAGCTAAAGAAAGGATCTGTTGTGCTTTAGACATAGAGTAACAATAAACAGCAGTAGGAAAAGGAACAAACTAGATCTACTTGTGTATTTTCTTGTGGCTTTTTTTTTGAGTCGGAGTCTCTGTCACCCAGGCTTGTACCTGTTGTTTCAGCTACTTGGAAGGCTGCAGTGGCTGTGAACGTGCCACTGCTCTCCAGCTTAGATGACAGAATGAGACTCCAACTCAGAAAAAAAAAAAATAGAGTACAGGTCATGTAATACTAAATAAAAGTTTAAAAACATGAAAACAATACTGTCTTGTTTATGGACACGTATAAAAGAATGCATGGGAAGGGTAAACACTGTATCCTGAGTAGTCATTACGCCTAGGAGAGTACTCAGGAGACTTAGATCCAAAATTAATAGGAAAATGTTAAGATTGGGCAAAGCTGGATGATAGGTTCATGGCGGATATTTTCTTTTCTTTTTTTTGAATTGGAGTGTCACTCTGTTGCCCAGACTGAAGTGTAGTGACACGTTTACGACCACCGCAGCCTCTACCTGCTGGGCTCAGGTGATCCTTCCGCCTCAGCTTTCTAAGTACCTGGAAATAGAGGCGCATTCCTAATTTTTTCTTTTTAAAAATTTTTTTCTAAGTACCTGGAAATAGAGGCGCCCTGCTAATTTTTTCTTTTTAAAAATTTATTGTAGAGATGAGGTCTCGCCAAGTTGCCCATGCTGGTCTTGAACCCATGGGCTCAGGCAGTCCTCTCCCCTCGCTCTCCCAAAGTGCTGGGATTACAGGCTTGAGCCACCATGCCTGGCCATGGTGAATATTTTCTATACTTGTCACTTTGAAGTTTTTCTTTTTCTTACTTTCTTTCTTTTTTTTTTTTTTTTTTTTTTTTTTTT
>NW_007090378.1:0-350 GCF_000164805.1 Carlito syrichta
GGGTTATACGAGTCCTCAGTCCTGAAAATCTACAGGGCATCTTGCTGACGGCTAAAGAAGAATCAGGGATTCGAGGCATGAATGTGGGTAATACTAATCCTTATATACAGGAAACAACATGGCCTCTTGCTAATAAAAGAGAAGAAATCTGTTTTCCACGGTTAATCTATCAAAAACTCTACATGACTTCTTACAAAGGGCTAAACAGGAATCAGGGTTTCGAAACAAGAATCAAGGGAAAGAGAGTCCTCACATACAAGACACTTCATGGCCTCCAACTAAGTATGAAAAAAGATTCATTGTTGTACGTGCCCTCAATCCAAAAAATTCCCAGGTTGTCTGCTATGGGA
>NW_007090379.1:0-347 GCF_000164805.1 Carlito syrichta
ACCCCCGAAGGGGCGGTGGGGCCGAGCTCAGGGCGCAGCGCGTGACCCCGAGCGGAAGGGCCCCAGTCTGGGGCCTAATGCGGGTGGCGTCTCCTTTGACAGGCGGCGTTTGGGGACAACAGCGGGGACGGGAGATAAGGGGACATACCAGAGCAGATTTGGTGCGCGCTGATACTCCTCTCGCGACAGGAAACGCAGAGCTATTTAAAAGGCCCTATCGATTACTTTATCTTGCCTGGAGGAAAGCTTCTTGCGGAGAGACAAAAGATGTCCCCGCGGGAGACGCAGGCCGCACGGCGGGGGCTGCGCGGGCGACGCCCACCGAGGGCACGGGGGCCAGAGGACGC
>NW_007090380.1:0-312 GCF_000164805.1 Carlito syrichta
GGGCAATGGAAGTCTCTGCCTGGAGAATGGCAAGGTAGTTTAAGCAGATCTGTTTTTCTCTGCTTGTCTCGGTCCCCCAGCTTGGGGTCTCAGCCAGGGTGGGCCCAGAGTTCCAGAGCTCCAAAGCTCCAAAGGGCAGGTGGTGGGTGGCGAGAGTGGCCCTGGGCCTCCTACAGGTTACTTTAGCCAGGAATGGAACTGATGTCTCTGAGGGGTGAATGCCCAGAGCCTTCCTGTGTGACCAGTGGCTTGGTGCCAGGTGCCAGGCTGGAGACAATGCAGCCGGGGAGGGAGCTGGAGGGGGCTGGGACC
>NW_007090381.1:0-340 GCF_000164805.1 Carlito syrichta
GAGCCCAGCAGGTCGAGGCTGCGGTGGCCGGGAGCCGCCACTGCACTCCAGTCTGGGCACAGAGTGAGACTCCAACTCAAAAAAAAACAAAAAAAAAAAAAAAGAAAGAAAGGAATTGGCAGTAATGTGAAACTGCCAGGGAAGTGGGGTGGGATTATCAATTGAGGGAAACTGCCGGGGGAGGGAGGGGCATACTTCATCAACAAGGGTACCTGCATAATCAACGTTTGTATATCTAACCCTGAATTGTACCGCACGTCTTCAAAATAAAGAAAAAAAATTTTTGTTTTTGTTTTTTTTTTTGAGTTGGAGTCTCACTCTGTCGCCCAGACTGGAGTGC
>NW_007090382.1:0-308 GCF_000164805.1 Carlito syrichta
AGTTAATTTTTGTGTATGGGGGTAGATAGGGGTCTTGTTTGAGTCTTCTGCATGTGGTCAGCCAGTTTTCCCAGCACCATTTGCTAAATAGATTCTCCTCTCCCCAGTGGTAGGTGGTGGAGGCTTTTTCAAAAATGAGTTGGTTGAGAAATTGAGGTTTTGCTTCTGGAATCTCAATTCTATTCCATTGGTCTATATACCTATTCCTGTAGCAATACCAAGCTGTTTTGATTATTGTAGCTTTATAGTAAAGTTGAAGTCTGGTAATGTGATACCTCCTGCTTTGTTGTTTTTTTTTTTTTTTTTTT
>NW_007090383.1:0-358 GCF_000164805.1 Carlito syrichta
AACTGGGCCGGGAGGCACCGCCGGCCGCGCGGCGTGGGAGGAGCCGGCAGAGGGTATGCTCGGGACTCGGGTGCGCGAGGGACGGCATCTGGCCTGGTCATCCCTTGCGCCCACCGCCCAGGTGGAGGAGGAAGTGCTGCAAGGGCAGAATTGGCCACGAACTTCCCCCGCAGTAAGACACTGGTAGAGCAAGTCTCAGATTAACGGGCGCAGTTGCATGCCAATGGCCAGCGCACTCTCCACCCGCTGGGCTCAGGCAGTCCTTCCACTTCAGCCTTCCAAATCGCTGGAACTACAGGCACGTGCTACCACGCCTGGCTAATTTTTTGATTTATTGTAGAGATGAGGTCTCACCAAG
>NW_007090384.1:0-320 GCF_000164805.1 Carlito syrichta
GAAGGATCGCCGGAGCCCAGCAGGTAGAGGCTGCGGTGGCCAGGAGCGGCCACTGCCCTCCAGTCTGGGCGACAGAGTGAGACTCCGACTCAAAAAAAAAAAATAAGTATTACAGAAGCAAAGTTTTATATTTTAAAGCATTTAGCAGAAATGATATTTAACCAAAGGACCAACAGACTTAGACAAAATGAAAGCATTCTGTTTTACTGATTTTAAAACTATCATTACCTTCAAACCACGTTGAGATACCACCTAACCCCAGTAAGAATGGCCATCATTAATAAAACAAACAACAACAGATGCTGGTGAGGATATGGAGA
>NW_007090385.1:0-374 GCF_000164805.1 Carlito syrichta
GGCCCTGCTGTCCCCGCAGCCCGCTGAAGCCCTACGGCTGCGCCGAGTGCGGCAAGAGCTACCGGCTCATCAGCCTGCTGAACCTGCACAAGAAGCGGCACTCGGGCGAGGCGCGCTACCGCTGCGAGGACTGCGGCAAGCTCTTCACCACGTCGGGCAACCTCAAGCGCCACCAGCTGGTGCACAGCGGCGAGAAGCCCTACCAGTGCGACTACTGCGGCCGCTCCTTCTCCGACCCCACCTCCAAGATGCGCCACCTGGAGACCCACGACACCGACAAGGAGCACAAGTGCCCGCACTGCGACAAGAAGTTCAACCAGGTGCGGGCTGGGCGCGGCCTCCGGGCGGCGGCGGCGCCGGGGAGGGGCCGGGGG
>NW_007090386.1:0-325 GCF_000164805.1 Carlito syrichta
GTTCTTGCTATTGTGACCAATGCTGCGATAAACATACGTGTGCAGGTATCTTTTTTATAGTGTGATTTGAGTTCTTCAGGGTATATTCCCAGTAGGGGGATTGCGGGGTCACAGGGAGGTCGATATTTAGAACTTTTAGGAATCGCCACACTGCTTTCCACAGAGGTTGCACTAGTTTACACTCCCACCAACAATGTACAAATGTTCCCTTTTCACCATATATTCTCTAGAATTTGTTATTTTTTGAGTTATTGATAATTGCCATTCTGACTGGAGTTAGGTGATATCTCAGTGTAGTTTTAATTTGCATCTCCTTGATGATTAG
>NW_007090387.1:0-311 GCF_000164805.1 Carlito syrichta
TGCCCAGGCGGGTCTCGAACCCGCGGGCTCAGGCAATCCACTCACCTCAGCCTCCCAAAGGCACGGGATTACAGGCTGAGCCACGGAACCTGGCTTTTGGTCTTACTCTGTTACCCAGGCTGGAGTCACGGCCACCCTGGCGTCGACCTGCTAGGCTCCGGCAATCCTTCCACCTTGGCCTTCCAAGTAACCAAAACTACAGGCATGCACTACCATGCTCGGCTAATTTTTTATTTATTGTAGAGACAAGTTCTCGCCAAGTTGCCCGGGCTGGTCTCGAACCCGCAGGCTCAGGCAATCCACTCGCCTCG
>NW_007090388.1:0-309 GCF_000164805.1 Carlito syrichta
ATGATTAGTGAGGTTGAGCATTTCTTCATGTGTTTGTTGACTGCTCGGATGTCTTCTTTTTTGAAGTGTCTGTTCATATCTTTTGCCCATTTTATAATGGGGTTGTTTGTTTTTTTCTTTTCAGCACATTTGAGACCTGGAGTTGGCAAATACTTTTTTCCCAGTCTGTAGGCTGTCTCCCTGTTCTCTTGAGGGTTTCTTTGGCTTTGCAGAATTACCTGCACACATATGTTTACTGCAGTGTTGTTCACAATAGCAAGAACCTGGAAACAACCATGCTGCCCATCAAAAGAGGACTGGATTTAAAAA
>NW_007090389.1:0-330 GCF_000164805.1 Carlito syrichta
AGTCAGCTGGCTACACTGCTAGCTAGCAGGTTAAGTCAGTTAATTTGTTCAACTGGCCAGTCAGCTGATTATCAGGTTGAGTCAGGTAGTTAAGCCAACTGGCTAGCCTTCTGGTTGAGTCAGCTACTTAAGTCAGCTTGCCAGCAAGCTGGGTTGTTAGGTAGCTAGCTAATTAAGTCAGATAGTTAAGTCAGTTGGCTAGCTAGGTAGCTAGCTAGTTAACTCACCTAGTTAAGTCAACTCATTTATTAGTTAGTCAGTTAGTTAAGTCAGCTGGCTAGCCAGATGCCTATCAGGGTATCTATCTAGTTAAGTCAGCTGGCCAGCCAG
>NW_007090390.1:0-347 GCF_000164805.1 Carlito syrichta
GCACTCCAGTCTGGGCGACAGAGTGAGACTCCAACTCAAAAAAAAAAAAAAAATCTCAGTTTCCGGGCCAGGCACCATGGCTCATGCCTGAATCCCAACACTTTGGGAGGCTGAGATGGGAGGATTGCTTGAGCCCAGGAGTTCAAGACTAGCCTAGGAAACATAGCGAGACCTCATCTCTACAAAAAAAATTTTAAATGGCCACATGTGGTAGCTTAGCCTGTACTCCCAGTACTTTGGGAGGCCAAGGCGAGTTGATTGCCTGAACCCAGGGGTTCAAGACCAGCCTGGACAACTTGGTGAGACCTCGTCTCTACAATAAATCACAAAAACTAGCCGGGCATGGT
>NW_007090391.1:0-327 GCF_000164805.1 Carlito syrichta
CGGAGCCCAGCAGGTTGAGGCTGCGGTGGCCGGGAGCGGCCACTGCACTCCAGTCTGGGTAACAGAGTGAGACTCCAACTCAAAAAAAAAAAGAAAGAGAGAGGGATGGAAAGAGGGAGAGGCAAGGAAGAAAGGAAAGGAGACCGGGTGTGGTGGCTCAATACTACAATCCCAGCACTTTGAGAGGCAGAGGCAAGAGGCTTGACTGAGCCCACAGGTTCAAGACCAGCCTGGGCAACTTGATGAGACCTCATCTCTACAATAAACCAAAACATTAGCCAGGCATGGTGGTGCATGCCTGTAGTTCCAGCTACTTGGAAGGCTGAG
>NW_007090392.1:0-845 GCF_000164805.1 Carlito syrichta
ACTCAATAAAAAAAAAAAAATCACACGATTCCAGAAACACACACACACACAAGAAACCAAGCATCAGAGGAAAAGGTCTTCCTCATTCAGTTTTGACACTGACGACCTTTCCCATAGGGAAACATTCGAGAGGGCATGAGGAGGTGATTCTGACGGATCATTCATTTCAATGAAAGCTGACTGGAGGGTGATTTCCCACTCCAAAGCTCTCTGCCCACTCTTTTTGGGTGTGGCTTTCCAAGCCACTCCGTGTATCTCTCTCTCTCTCTCTCTCTCTCTCTCTCTCTATCTCTATGTCTCTCTCTCTCTCTCTGTCGCTCTCTCTCTCTCTCTTAAGTAACTAGTTATTATTTTTAAGGTATAAATGTCCTCTCCCAATTTTATACCTCTATCCATTTAGTTTACTCATCATTCAAAAACCTCCCTCGACGCACTCCCCATTCTCTGCCCAAGCCAAGTTCCCCCGCCAAAGCCCGCCCCCACTCGTACTCCCACCTAGGCTTCCCTGAGTCTGGAGGAAAACCCCTACCTCGGTGGCTCAGCCTGTAATCTCGCGCCTTTGGGAGGCTGAGGTGAGTGGATTGCCTGAGCCCTCCGGTTCGAGACCGACTGGGCAACGAGACCTCATCTTTACAATAAATCAAAAAATCAGGCGAGCGTGGTAGCGCACGCCGGTAACTCTGGCTACTCGGAAGGCTGAGGTGGCAGGATCACCGGAGCCCATCAGGCGAGGCTGCGGTGGCCGGAAGCGGCCACTGCACTCCAGCCTGGCAACTGAGTGAGACTCCAACTCAATAATAAAAAAATAAATCACACGATTCCAAAAACACACACACACACACACA
>NW_007090393.1:0-736 GCF_000164805.1 Carlito syrichta
TTCTCTTTTCCTATTTGAATACCCCTGATATTTTGTCCCCTAGTATGTGTTTGTGTCTCTGTTTAAACTTAATATTGATTGTATCCTTGAAACTTTAACTGAAATTTCAAGAAAAGAGTTGAAATTACACTTAAAGTCCTGTTGCTTGTGTTTAAAATAGCCCATTCATGTTCTAATATTTTCATTCACTTTAGCTTATCTTCTTCTGTATAATTAAGAGTTACTCCAATTAAAGTAATTTTCATCTTCAAAGTCTTTTGCAAACAGTCATTAGTTACAGCTACACATATAGTCAGGTAATGATTTAGGATCTCTCAGGGGTTTCCTGATTTATGTTTAAAAAAACATAATGATTAGCAATTCTTTCTAATTCAGCATAGGGTGACTCTTGCCTAAGTCAGTATGCCAGAGACAACTTTACTTAGTGTCCAGTACATAGGTTATTTTTCCTCCTTCCTTGCCTTCCTTCCTTCTTTTTTTTTCCTTCCTCCCTCCTTCCCTCCCTCTGCTTTTAATTATACAGAATGATAGCAAACAATTTTTGTTTTTCTCTCCCAGCAGTAAGGATAATATGAATATGATTTCAGAGCATGAAGGTGGGAGTAAGAGCAAGGTATGTCTCTCCTCACCCATAGCCTACTATTGTCAAAACAAGAGGAAAAATCAAGGAATTAATAACAACTGTTGCTTTTACACCCAAATATTTTCCAACTTTGCATATGCTTTCTACCAAATA
>NW_007090394.1:0-344 GCF_000164805.1 Carlito syrichta
CCAGGCAGGTCTCGAACCCGTGGGCTCAGGCAATCCACTCACCTCGGCCTCCCAAAGCGCCGGGATTACAGGCTGAGCCACCGAGCCTGGCCTCATGTCATCTTTAAATAGGAACTTTTTTCTTCTTCTTCTTTTCCAGTCTGTCTGCCTTTTCCTGCCTTATTGCTCTGGCTATAACTTTCAGCATCATCTTCTCATGATTGTCTTATATGATGTCCAGGGTTTTAGTTGTATTTAGTGGGAGAAAAGAAAAAAGTGTGTCTTCCCAAAAGCAGAAGTCTCAAGCGGGCTCGGTGGCTCAGCCTGTAATCCCATGCCTTTGGGAGGCTGAGGTGAGTGGATTG
>NW_007090395.1:0-302 GCF_000164805.1 Carlito syrichta
TTGATGGTTTCTTTGGCCTTGCAGAAGCTTGTCAGTTTAATAAGGTCCCACTTGTCTATCTTCTCTCTAATGACCTGTGGTTTCGGGTTTTGTTCAGAAATTGGATGCCAGTTCCAATCCATGCGGGTATTTCCTTCATTTTCTAAGGTTCGTATGGTTTGAGGTTTTACATTTAGGTCTCTGATCCATTTGGAGTTAACCTTTGGGTATGGGGATAGATAGGGGTCCGGTTTCAATCTTCTGCATGTGGTCAGCCAGTTTTCCCAGCACCATTTACTGAATAGGTTCTCCTCTCCCCAGTG
>NW_007090396.1:0-1690 GCF_000164805.1 Carlito syrichta
AGCACGGAATGGAATGGAATGGAATCGAATGGAATGGAGTATAACGGAATGGAATGGAATAGAAGGCAATGGAAAGGAAAGGAATGGAGAGTAACGGAATGGAATGGAATGAAGAATATTGGAATGGAATGAAGAGTAATGGAATGGGATTGAATGGAATGGCATGGTTAGTAACGGAATCGAATGGAATGTAATGGAGAGTAATGGAATGGAATGGAAAGGAGAGTAATGTCATGGAACGGAATGGAATGAAAAGGAGAGGAATGGAATGAAATAGAATGGAATGCAGAGTCATGGAATGGAATGGAATGGAATGGAATGGAATGGAATGGAATGCAATTGTGAGTAATGGAACGGAATGGAAAGGAATGGAGAGTAATGGAATGGAATGAAATGGAAAGAGAGTAAGGGAATGAAATGGAATGGCATGGAGAGTCATGGAATGTAATGGATTGGAATGGAATGGAATGGAGAGCAACGGAATGGAAAGGAATGCAGTTGAATGGAATCGAATGGAATGGAGTATAATGGAAGGGAATGGAAAGGAATGGAGAGTATTGGAATGGAATGGAATGGAGAGTAATGGAATGGAGAGTATTGGAATGGAATGGAGAGTAATGGAATGGAATGGAATGGAGAGTGAAAAACTGGAATGGAATGGAATGGAATGGAATGGAGTGTAACGTTGCTGAATGGAATAGAATGGAATTGAATGGATTGTAGTGGACTGGATAGTAAAGAAAAGGAATGGAGTGTAACGGAGGGGAAAGGAATGGAATGGAAAGATGAGTAACTTAATGGAATTAAGTGGAATGGAATGGAATGGAATTGAATAAAATGGAGAGTAATGGAATGGAGTGGAATGTGGTGTAACGGAATGGAATGGAAGATAATGGAATGGAATGGAAAGGTATAGAATGGAATGGAATGGATTGGAATGGACTGGAGAGTGACGAAATGGAAAGGAATGGAATGGAATGAAATGGAAGGGAATGGAATGGAGAGTAACGGAATGGAAAGCAATGGGATGGAATGGAAGGGAATGGAATGGAGAGTAACGAATTGGAATAGAATGAAATGGAATAGAATGGAATTGAATGGAATGGAGAGTAATGGAATGGTATGGAATGGAATGGAGTCTAACTAAATGGAATGGAATGGAAGGCACTGAAATGGATAGGAATGGAGAGTAACAGAATGGAATGGAATCGAGGGTTTCAGAATGGAATGGAATGGATTGAAACAGAGTGGAGTGGAATTGAAAGGAATGGAATGGAATAGAATGGAATGGAATGGCGAGTAATGGAATAAAATGGACAGAATCGAATGGACAGTAAAGGAAACGAATGGAATTGTGAGTAACAGAATGGAATAGAATGGAGAGTAACGGAATGGAATGGAATGGAGTGGAATGGATTGGAATGGAATGCAATGGAGAGTAATTCAATGGAATGAAATGGAATGGAATGGAATGTAACGGACTGGAATGGAATGGAACGGAATGGAATGGAAAAGTGAGTAATGCAATGGTATGGAATGGAATGGAATGGAATGTAGAGTAACGGAGTGATATGGAATCATTGGAATGGAATGGATAGTAAGAGAATGGAATGGAATGGAGAGTAACGGAATGGAATGGAATGGCATGGAATGGAGTGGAGTGGAAAAGAATAGAGAATAACAGAATGGG
>NW_007090397.1:0-345 GCF_000164805.1 Carlito syrichta
GAGCAGCCACTGCACTCCAGTCTGGGTGACAGAGTGAGACTCCAATTCAAAAAAAGAAAAAATTATTCCCAAACTGGTGCGTAAAGCAGTACTTTTCTATGCTTTTAACTGATTTTTTTCATACTTTTGCTAATATTTTTAAAAATTTATTTATTTATTGTAAAGGTGTGGGGTACAATTCAGGGTTAGGTAAACAAACATTGATCATGCAGGTACCCTTGTTGATGAGGTATGCCCCTCCTTCCCTCCCCTAGCAGTTTCCATCAACTGCCAGTCCCACTCCCACCCCTGACAGTTTTCCACTACTACCAATCACTTTCTTATAGCATTATAATTGTTCAAGGT
>NW_007090398.1:0-862 GCF_000164805.1 Carlito syrichta
CCTCAGGAACAATGGCCCCTAGGGAAAATTTGAAAAGCCAATACCAGACTGGTCTTTCCTCTCTACAACCTGAACAGGTCCTTTTATACCCTGTCTGTTCCTTCCAAGCCCCGTTAAGGGATTGCATCCTATTTGTAGAGTTTGTGTTGACACCTTGTCATCTGGACTATACAGAAGCATGCCCATTTGAGCAAGAATATTGCATCCCCAAAGTGTAATGGAGATGGAAGGAATGATGTAGGGACAAAAGGTTCCTGAAGTTTTGTTATCTGTCCAATTTAAGATTTGAGAACTTTTGGCTACAGAGGGCACTCGACCAATACCAATGAGTCCTGATGGGGCTACTTGTGTTGGCCAGGAAGATGGCCAGTCTTTCCCAGCAATACAAGAAACATCAGCCCCTGTATCTAGCAGACCTTTAATTTTAACTCCCTGAATATATAACACTTTTAGAGGTCTGGAGTTAGTAATTTCCTGAGCCCAGAAAGCAAAATTGCTTGAGCCAAATCCAGAGTCACCCCTGGGCTTATCGGTTAGAGACTTGCCCATTTTATGACAGGGTAAGAGTAGTAACTGAGCTATTCTTTGACCTTCATAAAATTGTACGGTTTTGCTAGGGGGAGCAACAGGTACCCGGATTTCCCCTGTGTAGTCAGAGTCCACCACTCCAGGAATCACAGAAACTCCTTGTAGAGACAAGGAACTTCTTCCTAATATTATACCCACTATTCCATCCGGGAGAGGGTCCTTCACTCCCATTGAATTGGGGTAACTGGACATCTGGAGTAATATGGCTGTGGTGAGGACAGAGGTCTAGTCCTGTGCTCCCTGGGGTGCTCTGATGAGTTCTGAGATGGGACAA
>NW_007090399.1:0-313 GCF_000164805.1 Carlito syrichta
AACAACACATCTCAAAAATCATCCATCATGACCAAGTAGGCTTCATACCTGGGATGCAAGGTTGGTTCAATATTCATAAAACCATAAATGTAATTAAATACATCAACAGGTATCAAAATAAAAACCACATGATTATATCATTAGATGCAGAAATGCTTTTGATTAAATCCAACACCCTTCTTGATAAAAACCCTCGAACATCTAGGCATATGGGGAGAACAGACATCAAAATAGTAAAAGCCATCTATGAGAAACCCACAGCCAGCATACTCCTAAATGGACAAAAATTGGAACCATTTCCCCTGAAAACTGG
>NW_007090400.1:0-400 GCF_000164805.1 Carlito syrichta
TCCTTCCATTTTCTTTATGTGTGTTTGTAGGGATATAAATTCCTCTCTTACTACAGCTTTCAGGGCATCCCAGAGATTTTGGTAAATTGTTTCTTCATTTTCATTTGTTTCCAGATATCTTTTGATCCCTGTTTGGATTTCATCATTGACCCAGGAGTTGTTTAGCATCATGCTGTTTAGTGTTCATGCCATGTCTTTGTGGGTTTTGGGGGGACTTTGTTGGTGTCAATGTTTATTTTTATTCCACTATGGTCCATGAAGGTACATGGTAGAATTTCAGTCCTTTTAAATTTGCTTATGCTTGATTTATGACCGAGTATGTGGTCGATCTTAGAATATGTTCCATGTGGTGATGAGTAGAATGTGTATTCTGTGGTCTTTGGATGGAGTGATCTGTAGG
>NW_007090401.1:0-359 GCF_000164805.1 Carlito syrichta
CCTAATTTTAGGATTGGGCAGTGTGGCCATTTTTCCAACCCATGGGCATGGGATGTTTTTTCATGTGTTTGTGTCTCCTATGATTTATTTCATTAGTGCTTTGTAGTTCTCCTTGTAGAGATCTTTTATCATTTTTATTAGATGCATTTCTAGGTATTTTATTTTTTCTCTAAACTAACCAATAATCATATTTTAAGAATACTCAACATCACTAATCAACATGGAAATGTAAATTAAAACCACCATGAGATACCTTACAAAATCACAAAAACAACAGCAACAAACAAACAAACAAAAACCCAGATGATAGCAAGGATATGGAGAAAGAGGAATACTTGTACATTATTGATGAAAACATA
>NW_007090402.1:0-310 GCF_000164805.1 Carlito syrichta
GATTCCAGAAGCAAAATATCAATTTCTCAACCAACTCATCTTTGACAAAGCCTCCACCACCAACCACTGGGGAGAGGAGAACCTACTCAGTAAATGGTGTTGGGAAAACTGGCTGACCACATGCAGAAGATTAAAACAAGACCGCTACCTATCACCGTACACAAAAATCAACTCTAAATGGGCCAAAGACCTAAACATAAAACCTCAAACTATAAGAACCTGAGAAAATGCAGAAGATACCCTTATGGAAATTGGAACTGGCAACCAATTCCTGATCAAAACCCCAAGTGCCCATGCCATTAGAGATAAG
>NW_007090403.1:0-386 GCF_000164805.1 Carlito syrichta
ATGCGCTACCATGCCCAGCTAATTTTTTGATTTATTGTAGAGATGAGGTCTCACTGCCCATGCGGGTCTCGAACCCGCGGGCTCGGGCAGTCCACTCACCTCAGCCTCCCAAGGCGTCGGATTACAGGCTGAGCCACCGAACCCGGCTTCTCTTTACATCTTTGTAAATGGCTACCTCATTCTTCGTGTTGCTCAGGTCAAAAATTTCAAAGCTATCCATGACTCTTCTCTTCACTGCTCACATAGACTTCATAAACAAACTCTGTGACTCTACTACTCAAATCCAGAATCTGACCACTGTACACCTCCATGTTACCATCCTTTTCAAGCCACTATTATTTCTCACTTGGATTTTTATTTTTATCTATTTATTTATTTATTTATTT
>NW_007090404.1:0-363 GCF_000164805.1 Carlito syrichta
AGTCCTTCCTCTTCTGGCGGAAACCCTCTCCTCTTCCCGCCACCCCTGGGGCCGTCAGCTCCGGGCCGTATGGCGGGCTGGGGACCCTGCCGGGGAGAGCACCTGTTGCCGAGCCAGGGTGGTGTGCCCCTCCGCGGTGGGTTCCGGGGCCCAGTCCCCACGGCTCCCCAAGGCCTCGCCCAGCCTGGGTCCCGTCCCTCCGACCTGCAGCCGGGAGCTCGCGGGCGGGCTGGCTCCTCAGAGTCATGTGTCACCCACCACGCTCACCACAGAGGCCTCCGGCCGGCGAGGGAGACCCCCATCCTCGCAGAGAAGGGCACTTCCGCCACCTGAGGCCCTGGGCGAGGGACGGCTCCGGACGGC
>NW_007090405.1:0-850 GCF_000164805.1 Carlito syrichta
ATATTCTAAGATCGACCACATACTCGGCCATAAATCAAGTATAAGCAAATTTAAAAGGACGAAAATTCTACCATGTACCTTCTCAGACCACAGTGGAATAAAAATAAACATTGACACCAGCAAAGTTCACCCAAAACCCACAAAGACATGGACACTAAACAGCATGATGCTAAACAACTCTTGGTTCAATGATGAAATCAAAACAGAGATCAAAAGATACCTGGAAAAAAATGAAAATGAAGAAACATCTTACCAAAATCTCTGGGACGCCCTGAAAGCTGTAGTAAGAGGGGAATTTTTATCCCTACAAACACACATGAAGAAAATGGAAGGAACAGAAATTCACAACCTAACAAGCCACCTAAAGAAGCTGGGAAAGCAAGACCACAGAGACCCTAATTTCAGGAGAAGAATCCAGATCACCAAAATAAAAGCCCAAATCCAGGACATAGAAGACAAAAAAGATAATACAAAAAAATCAATGAAACAAAAAGCTGGTCCTTCGAAAGAATAAACAAGATCGATTATCCCCTAGCTAGAATGACCAAGAAAAAAAGAGAAAACACCAAATAAGCACAATCAGAAACACAAAAGATGAAGTCACATCTGACCCTGAAGAAATACAAAAGATCATTAGAGACTACTATGTACACTTGTATGGAAACAAACTTGAAAACCTTAAGGAAATGGAGGACTTTCTGACATCACACAACCTACCTAGGTTGGAAAAAGAAGAGATTGAGACCCTACATAGACCAATAAAAATAAAGGAAATCGACTACGTAATAAGAAAACTTCCTACAAAAAAAAAGCCCTGGTCCAGATGACTTTCCAGCAGAATTCTACAAGA
>NW_007090406.1:0-316 GCF_000164805.1 Carlito syrichta
TTTTGTGTGTAGGAGTCTCACTCTGTCGCCCAGACTGGAGTGTAGTGGCCGCTCCTGGCCACCACTCCCTCGACCTGCTGGCCTCCGGCGATCCTTCCACCTCAGCCTTCTGAGTAGCTGGAACTACAGGCGTGCGCTACCACACCCGGCTGATTTTTTTGATTTATTGTGGAGATGAGGTCTTGCCAAGTTTCCCAGGCGGGTCTCGAACCCGTGGGCTCAGGCAGTTCACTTACTTCGGCCTCCCAAGGCGTGGGATTACAGGCTGAGCCACCGAGCCCGGCTGTGTTTTATTCTTTAAAAAAGAAATCTGAGG
>NW_007090407.1:0-369 GCF_000164805.1 Carlito syrichta
TTTGTCGCATAGCAGACAACCTGGGAATTATTTCGATTGAGGGTGCGTACAACAATGATTCTTTATTAGTACTTAGTTGGAGGTCATGTAGTGTCCTGTATGAGAGGACTCTCTTCCCTTGATTCCTGTTTTGAAACCTCGATACTTGTTTAGCCCTTAGTAAGAAGTCATGTAGATTATTTGATAGAGGAATCGTGGAAAACAGATTTCTTCTCTTTTATTATCAAGAGGCCATGGAGTTTCCTGTATATGAGGATTGCTATTACCCACATTCATGCCTCGAATACCTGATTCTTCTTTAGCCGTCATCAAGATGTCCTGTAGATTTTCAGGACTGAGGACTCGTATAAACCAGATTCCTTATTTTTA
>NW_007090408.1:0-300 GCF_000164805.1 Carlito syrichta
CCACATGGGAGTCTCGGGTCCCGGCTCCCTCCCTGGCTAAATCATCATGCCCAGCACCCAGCACCAAGCTGCTGGTCACCCAGGGAGGCTCTGGGTGCCTGCCCCTCAGAGATACTGATTCTATTTCTGGCTGAAGTACCCTCTGAGCGGCCCAGGGCCTCTCTCATCACTCACCGCCTGCCCTTTGGAGCTTTGGAGCTCTGGAGCTCTGGGCCCACCCTGGCTGAGGCACTCAGCACCCGACCCCATGCTTGTGTAAGGGAACAGCATATCTTAAGGAGGTGCTGATCGGAGGCTCTC
>NW_007090409.1:0-345 GCF_000164805.1 Carlito syrichta
AAGAGAGAAGATAGACAAGTGGGACCTCATTAAACTGACAAGCTTCTGCAAAACCAAAGACACCATCAAGAGAGCAGGGAGACAACCCACAGACTGGGAAAAAGTATTTACCAACTCCAGGTCTGACAAAGGCCTAATATCTTGGATCGACAAGTACTCAAATGTGATGAAAAGCAAAAAACAAGCAACCCCATTATAAAGTGGGCAAAAGATATGAGCAGACACTTCTCAAAAGAAGACATCCAAGCAGCCAACAGAAACACAAAGAAATGTTCAACCTCACTAGTCATCAAGGAGATGCAAATTAAAACTACACTGAGATACCACCTAACTCCAGTCAGAATG
>NW_007090410.1:0-340 GCF_000164805.1 Carlito syrichta
TTTTTGAGGGAAGGTGGGGTTGCTTTTATTTATCTTCTGCAATGACCTGTTCTTCCTTATGAGGGTCTTCTGGCTTTGTTCACTTTTTTTGTTCACTTTTCCCTCTGCTTTACAGTCTGTCTATTCAGCAGTATGCACTCTTGGTCCCTAGTTTTAAAAAGGGAGCATATAGAAGAGGAAAATAATGGGTGAAGGGGGGTCAATAGGAAGTTGAAAGAGAGAAGTGCGAGAGGGAAAACAGATATACATACCAACTATCAGGTGAGAACAAGATACAGGACTGGGAAGAGGTGAAGAAAGCCACGTAAGAAAGATTTCCTAAAGAGTACTGATAGCTACA
>NW_007090411.1:0-373 GCF_000164805.1 Carlito syrichta
GGTATACAAACATTGATTATGCAGGTACCCTTGTTGATGAGGTGTGCCCCTCCCTCCCCTAGCAGTTTCCCTCAATTGCCAGTCCCAACCCCCCTCCCCTGACAGTTTTCCACTGCTGCCAATCACTTTCTTATAGCATTATAATTGTTCAAGGTCACCTTATGAGTGAGAACATGTGGAACTCAGTTATTTGTTTCTGTGATAAATCACTGAGTATGATAGACTCCAAATCCATCCAATTTGCTGCAAAGTCCATACATATATATATACAAGGAATTGAAATGCACCGAAAGGAAAAAAACAAACATTCCCTTTAAAAAGTGGGCAAAGGACATGAATAGACACTTCTCAAAAGAAGATATATGGGCAGCCA
>NW_007090412.1:0-354 GCF_000164805.1 Carlito syrichta
AGATGAAGTCACATCTGACCCTGAAGAAATATAAAAGATCATTAGAGACTACTATGTACAGATGCATGGAGACAAACTTTGAAACCTTAAGGAAATGGAAGACTTTCTGACATCACACAACCTACCTAGGTTGAAGCAAGAAGAAATTGAGACCCTAAATAGACCAATAACAATCAAGGAAATGTACTACGTAATAAGAAAACTACCTACAAAAAAAAAGCCCTGGTCCAGATGGCTTTCTAGCAGAATTCTTCATGACATTTAAGGAGGAGCTGATACCAATCCTACTGAAGGTATTCCAGGCAATTGAAAAAGATGGAACTCTCCCCAAATCATTTTATGAAGCCAACATCA
>NW_007090412.1:1354-42633 GCF_000164805.1 Carlito syrichta
CACCACCTACCACTGGGGAGAGGAGAACCTATTCAGTAAATGGTGCTGGGAACACTGGCTGACCACATGCAGAAAATTGAAATAGGACCCCTATCTATCTCCACGCACAAAGGTTAACTCCAAATGGATCAGAGACCTAAATGTAAAACCTCAAACCATAAGAACCTTAGAAAATGAAGGGCATACCCTCATGGAAATCGGAACTGGCATCCAATTCCTGAACAAAACCCAAAACCCACAGGTCATAAGAGAGAAGGTAGATAAATGGGAGCTTATTAAACTGACAAACTTCTGCAAAGCCAAAGAAACCATCAAGAGAGCAGTGAGACAGCCTACAGACTGGGAAAAAGTATTTGCCAACACCAGGTCTGACAAAGGCTTGACATCTTGGATCTACAAGGAACTCAAATGTGCTAAAAAGAAAAAAACAAACAACCCCATTATAAAATGGGCAAAAAATATGAACAGACACTTCTCAAAGGAAGACATCCGAACAGCCAACAGACACATGAAGAAATGTTCAACCTCACTAATCATCAGGGAGATGCAAATCAAAAGCACACTGAGATACTACCTAACTCCAGTCAGAATGGCAATTATCAACAACTCAAAAAATAACAGCTGCTGGAGAGGATGTTTAGAAAAGGGAACACTTCTACACTGTTGGTGGGAATGTAAACCAGTGCAACCTCTGTGAAAAGCAGTGTGGCAATTCCTAAAAGCTCTAAATATCAACCTCCCATATGACCCCGCAATCCCCCTACTGGGAATATATCCTGAAGAACTCACATCACTTTATAAAAAAGATACCTGCACATGTATGTTTATCACAGCATTGTTCACAATAGCAAGAATCTGGAAGCAACCATACTGTCCATCTAAAGAGGACTGGATTAAAAAAATGTGGTACATATACATGATAGAATACTACACAGCCATAAAAAAGAACAAAATCATTAATTTCACAGCAACCTCGATGGAACTAGCATCTATAATGCTGAGTGACCTTTCACAGAAACAAAGATTCAAGTATCGCATGTTGTCACTCATATAGTGGACCTTGAACATCCAATGTAATACTATAAGAAAATGACTGACAGTAGTGGGAAACTATGGAGGGGAGGAGATGGGATTAACAGTAGTAAATATTTGTCTGGGGACGGGGAAACACCTCTTATCAACAAGGGTGCCTGAACGAAATGTGTTTGTATACCTAACCCTTAACTGTAGCCCACAACATCATAATAAAAAATATTGATTATAAAAAAAACTAAAAAAAATAAAATCTCCCTCACAAAAACAAATTACCAAAGTCATCCTTATACTTGCAAACAATAATACAGAAATTCATATGGAAACAAAAAAGAGCATGAATAGTCAAAAAGTCCTCAGCAAAAGGAGTAAAGTGGGAGATAGCACACTACCAAACTTAAAACTTTATTAAAAAGGCTATAGCAACCAAAACAGCATGGTATTGGTACAAGAATGAACATATAGACCAATGAAACAGGACGTTTTTGGAAACAAATACTGTCTCTTAACCAACTCATTTTTGACAAAGCCTCCAATAGCAACCACTGGGGAAAGAAGACAATATTTAGTAATTGGTTCTGGGAAAACTGGCTGACTATATGCAAAAGAATAAAACTGGACCCCTACCTATAATCATGTATAAAAACCAACTTTAAATGGATGAAAGACTTAAACATAAAATCTCAAACTATAAGTATCCTAGATGAAAATGTAGGAAACACCATTATGCACATCAGAGTAAGTAACAAATTCTTGATCACATACCCCAAAGTGATTGAAAGCTAAGATTGACAAGTGGGACATCATCAAACTGAAAACTTTTTGCCCAAGAAAAGAAATCATTAGGAGAATAAAGAGACAACCCACAAGACAGAAAAATATTTTCAAATTATGTATCTGACAAAGGCCTAACCTTGAGAATCTACAGGGTACTTAAACAAAGTGAAAAAACAAACAAATAACTCCATTAAAAAGTGAGCAGAGGACATGAACATACACTTCGCAAAAGACAACATACAAAGGGCCAACAGACACATGAAAAAGTATTCAGCCTCACTAATCGTCAGAGAAATGCAAATCAAAACTACAATGAGATACCCCCTAACTCTGGTAAAGATGACTAACATTAATACGTCAAAAACCCAAAATACTGGTGCAGGTGACGTGAAAGAGAGCACTTCTACATTGTTGATAGGAATACAAGCTATTTGAGCCTCTATGGAAAGCAGTGTGGTGATTTCTAAAAGAACTAAATATTGACCTTCCATGTTATCCAGCAATCCCTCTCCTGGAAGTATATCCTGAGGAACATAAATTGTTCTACAAAAAAAAAAAAAAAAAATAGACACCCGTATACGAATGTTTATTGCTGAAAATAGCAAAAACATGGAACAAATCTTACTACTGATCCAAAGTGAACAGAATAATGTGGTACATATACATGATGGAGTGTTATATAGCCATAAAGCACAGCAAAATCATGAAATTTGCAGCAAATTGAATGGAGTTGGAGACCATAATATTGACTGATCTATCACAGAAGCAAAAAACTGAATACTGCATGTTCTCACTCAAAGTGGGACCTGAACAATAGTCATAAGAACACAAGACAGGCAATTTTAGTTGCTGGACACTGCTAGGGAAGTGAGGGAATGCGGGAAGAGTGTGGGTAGCACGTAACAACACAAAATAAACCCGGGATATTACCAGGGGATTGAGGGCCAGTTGGAAGTCAAAACTTTACCTGTATGCAGCCTACTTATGTAGTTAATTCTCACTTGTACTCCACATCTCTATAATAAAATTTTAAAAAATAATAATTTGCCTGAAAAAACAAATCTACTTCCCAATTTACAGAACTAATGAATACATGGCATGACTTGGCAAAGGCATTTAGATTGGTTGGCCCCAATCTAAATACATTTCTTGGTTGAGATCAGAAAGAAATAAAAAATAGGCTTACCTCCACCCCTCCAAAGTATATGTTCTTATTACAGGAATTTATAAAGATGTTACCTTACATAGCAAATAAATTTGGTTGATATAAAAAGAATTTTGAGATGGAAGAATATTCTGAATGGCAATCACAAGTCTTCATAAGAGGGAGGCTGAAGGGTAGAGTCAGAGGAGAAAAGATAATAGAAACAGAGGTCAGAGTGATACAGAACTATGTGGTAAAGAATGTAACCTCTAGAAGCCTCTAGAAGTTTGAAAAGGCAATTCCCCTTTACAACCTTCAAAATAAATACAACTAAATAAGCAGAACCATTTTGGACATCTAACCTCCAGAACTGTGAAATAATGAATTTATACTGTTTGGTGACACTAAGTGTGTGGTAATTTGTTATAGTAGGAGTAGAGAACTTATAATATGTAATCGCAGAAGTCATTGACTTTAGCTCGTTGAGTCACATGTCAAATTTCTGATCTTCAGAAGCATAAGATAATAAAATTTTTTATTGTTTAAGACACTAAGAATGTGTTGATTTTCTATAGTAGCAGACACAAACTATCAAAACTCATTAAAGGCCAGGTTTGGAGGCTCACACAAGTGCCTTGTTTCTCTCTATGAGATAAATAAAGTACAAATAAGCAAGGGAACAATGTATTCTTAAAATGGAGTTGGAGAGCCGGGCTCGGTGGCTCAGCCTGTAATCCCGCGCCTTTGGGAGGCTGAGGTGAGTGCATTGCCTGAGCCCGCGGGTTCGAGACCCGCCTGGGCAGCGAGACCTCATCTCTACAATAAATCAAAAAATCAGCTGGGCGTGGTAGCGCATACCTGTAATTCCAGCTACTCGGAAGGCTGAGGCGGAAGGATTGCCGGAGCCCAGCAGGTTGAGGCTGCGGTGGCCGGAAGTGGCCACTGCACTCCAGTCTGGGTGACAGAGTGAGACTCCAACTCAAAAACAACAACAACAACAACAACAAAATGGAGTTGGAGACATCAGTACAAATGAATGTCCTCATGCTTATTTTAACATATATACAGATACATACAGAAATAAGTGATTGATTTACTTGTGATTTACTACACATGCATTTATTTTCTGGCTTTGTCTAATGAGAGGCCTAAAAGCAATGAAATATAATATCAAGCCACACACTTAACTCTCATATTTGGCTTTCTAACACTATTCTCCAAAGAAAGTAACCATGATGCTTGGAAGAAATGGTTGATTACAGTAATGGGGCAAGGGAAATGCAAGACAAATCGGAAACATCTTCTAGTGCCAGAAAGTAAGAAAGTGCTCAAAAATACCACATATGTTAAAGGAACAACGAATACAACCTGAAAGAGATCCCAAAAGTCCAAGATGGAACAATTTGAACAACATAAATGACAATAGTATTAGATTATAAATCAGATAACTTAAAAATAGTCATTGTTTTCTAATAATAAAAATAAATTATTTTATAAATAAATGAGTGGAGAAGTAGGTACAAGTCTTTCTTGTGAAAGAATTCCAATTAATAAATGTAAAAAATTAATGAGGCAAATAGTGAGCTATCAATTACAGAAGTAATTGATTCGGGCAAAATCCATAGACAAATGCCAAAACCAGCAGATGAAATATTAGGTAGAAACACGATATATTGCACAGCCTCACAGCATCTTTTTTCAAAGAACAAATTAATTATTGTGGTGGTGGTTTTTTTTAAAGTCCATGGATTTTTTTTTTTTTTTTTTTTAGAGTCGGAGTCTCACTCTGTCGCTCAGACTGGAGTGTAGTGGCCGTTCCTGGCCACTGCCGCCTCGACCAGCTGGGCTCCGACGATCCTTCCGCCTCAGCCTTCCAAGTAGTTGCGCGCTACCACGCCCGGCTAATTTTCTGATTTATTGTAGAGATGAGGTCTTGCCAAGTTGCCCAGGCGGGTCTTGAAATCGCGGGCTTTTGACACTCCTCTCTCGTAGGTGGATCTTAATTACCTTCCCCTTAATTGTGGCCTGGATTTATTGACTTAATTTTATATAATATAGTATGAAATATATTGCAAAAATTAACTTTACAGTGGAGAAACTTGTAGGTCTCTTTTTAATCAACTGATCTTGGTTAACATCATCATGATACCATATATCCCTGATATGAGAATAGTACTTGCCTCTGTGGTATTCTTCCCCAAATTCCATAAAATCAGTATAATAATGAGAAATAATTATACCAATTAAAATTGAGGGATATTTTTAAAGAAAACATGAATATATCTTTAGAATCTAGTGCTGAGTGAGAGACAGATGAAGTCAAGAGCACAATGTCGATTATGTAAAACAAAATTTTATATACATGTAATTGTAAATAAAAGCAACCACTTTAAAAATCAATGTAATACTGCCATGCTATGCTAAAATTAATCTATACTATGACTCAACATGAATACTCCAATATATATGCAAGTACTGTTCAAATGTGTCAAGGTCATTAAAAAAACAGAATAACAAAGAAATTGTCTCAGATCAGAATTGACTGAAAAGACATGCAGACTAAATGCAATTTGTATTTTAGAGCATATCCTGTAATAGAAAAAGAATATCAGTGAAAAAAACAGGAAAGCCCAAAAATTATGTTTGTGATTGAGATATTAGCATTATACTAGTGTTAATTTCTTGGATTTGATAAATATAGCATTGTTACTTAAATTATCAACATAAATGGAAGCTGGGTCAAGGATATATGCAAACACTGTGCTACCTTTGCAACTGTACTGCAAATTTTAAATTATCTCAAATATTTAAAAATTTTTAAAAGATTTAAAAATTGTTTGATGTTTTAAGAATGTGGTAGATGCAAACTTTGGAATACTTTGATGTAGTTACAGGCAAAAAGAATCTAGTGCTGAGTGAAAGGCAAAGTGAATAGTATAATATCAATTATATAAAACAAAATTTCATTGTAAATCAGGGCAAACACTTTTTAAAAAACAATGTAAAACTGCCATGCTATGTTGAAATTTATCTATACTATGACTCAACAAATATACTCCACTGAATATACCCTAGAGAAATCATTATATATGAGGGGAGGAACAACAACAACAACAAACCCAGAATTATTTTGTGGAGTGTGGGCCCCTTGTAGTACAGGCTTTCCCTTTTAGGTAAGTGCTCTGGAAATTCATCAGCATCAGTGTACCAGTTAGCATTGCTGTGAGAGGCTGCGTTGTTTTCAGTGACTTTTTCTTTGGAGAGTCTCTCAATACATTTGCCCTTTTCATGATGGGTGATTTTGGAGCATACCTGCCCACACCGCTCTGAGTGTTCAGTAGTTTCTTTTTGTTAGTTAGTTTGGTTTTTTTTAGATGTGGAGTGCAATTCAGGATTAGGTAGATAAGTGGTCATCGCACAGGAAAATACTGGGCCTCCCTTTGGTCCCCACTTCTACTAGTTTGAGGTCAAGAACCCTTATTAACATTATGTGCCTCCCCTCCCCCAGTGGTTTCCCAGTACTGACAATCCCTTTCTTATAGTGTAATGATAAATGTTCAAGGACAGCTTATGCGTGAGAACATGTGGTACTTAGATCTTTCTGTGATAGATCACTGAGAAGTATAGACTCTAATTCAATCTAAGTTGCGGCAAAGTATGTAATTTTGTTCTTTGTGGCTGCATAATATTTCATCACCTACATGTACCATATTTTTTTTATCCAGTCCATTTTGATGGTCAGCATGGTTGGTTCGATGTTTTTGCTATTGTGAGTAATGCTGCAATAAACATGCATGTGCAAGTATCTTTTTTATAGAATGATTTCAGTTCCTCTGGGTATGTTCCCAGAAGGCGGATTGTATGGAAGGTCTATTTTTAGATCTTTTAGGAATTTGCCATACTGTTTTCCAGAGGTTATACTAATTTACAGTCCCCCAACACTGTAGAAGCATTCCCTTTTCTCCGCATCCTCTCCAGCATCTGTTATTTTTTGAGTTATTGATGATGTCTATTCTGATTGGAGTTTGGTGGTCTCTCAGAGTGGTTTTAATTTTCATTTCTTTGATGATCAGTGAGGCTGAACATTTTTTCAAGTATCTGTTGACTGCTCATATGTCTTATTTTAAGAAGTGTCTATTTGTATCTTTTGCCCACGTTTTTATAGGGGTGTTTTTTGTTTATTTTATTTTTTCCTTTTGGCATATTTGAGCTCCCTGTAGATCCCAAATGTTAGGCCTTTGTTAGATATACAGTTGACAGATATATTTTTTTTTCCATTCTGTGGGTTGTCTCCCCACTCTCTTCATAGTTTATTTTGCTTTTCAGAAGGTTTTCAGTTTGATGAGGTCTCACTTGTTTGTCTTACCTCTTTTGGCTTGGGCATTTGGAATTTTGACTAGCAATTTGTTGCCTATATCAATTTCTGTAAAAGTATCTCTTGTGTTTTCTAAGATTCTTATAGTTTGAAGTTTCATGTTTAGGTCTAGTATCTATTTAGACTTGATTTTTGTGTATGGTGATAGATAGGAGTTCTGTTTCAATCTTCTGCTTGTGGTCAGCTAGTTTTCCCAGCACCACTTACTAAATAGTTTCTTCTTTCCCCAGTGGTTGTTGGTGGAGGCTTTGCCAAACATAGGTTTGTTGAGAAACTGATGTTTTGCTTCCAGAATCTTGATCCTGTTCCATTAGTCTATATGCCTGTTCTTGTACCAGTACCAAACTGTTTTTATTATTGTAGCCTTACAGTAAAGTTTAAAGTCTAGAAGTGTGATACCTCCCATTTTGTTTCTTTTATGAAGGATTGTTTTGTCTTTTCATGATCTTTTGTGTTTCCATATGAATTTCTATATTGTCATTTCCAAGTATGAAAAGAATGATGTTGGTTATTTAATGAATATTGCATTGAATCTGTATATTACCTTTGGTAAGATGGACATCTTAAAAATGTTGATTCTTCCAATCCATAAGCATGGACTATTTTTTTTTTCCATTTGAGTGTGTCTTCTTTGATTTCTTTGAGCAGTGTTTTATAGTTTCTGTGGTAAAGGTCTTTCACCTCTCTGGTAGGAAAGATGCCAGAACATTTCATTATCTTTGTGGCTATTGTGAATGGGATTGTGTTTTTCTTTGGTTCTCTGCCTGTTTGTTTTTGTTGTATAAGAATGCAACTGTCTTTTGCATGTTTATTTTGTACCATGAGATTTTGTCAAAGTCCTTTATCAGTGCAGGGAGATTTTTGACAGATTCCCTTGGATTTTCAAAGAACAGGATCATATCATCAGCAAACAGAGAAAACCAAACTTTTTTTCCTATTTGGATACCCATATTTTTCTTCTCTAGTCTGATTGCTCTAGCTAGGACTTCCAACACTTTGTTGAACAGGAGGGGTGAGAGTGGACAGCCATTTTTGTTCTGGTTTTCAGAGGAAACACTTCCAATTTCTGTCAGCTTAGGAATATCTGTGTGGGGGTTTTATTGTAGTTGACTCTTTGTATTTTAAGGTATGTTCTCTCTATGCCTAGGTGTTCATGGGTTTTTAATCAAGAAGCCATGCTTGATTTTACTGAAAGCTTTTTTCTGTGTCTAAGGATATAATCATTGGTCTTGTTTTTACATCATTTGATATATTTAATTACATTTATGGTCTTGCAGATGAAGAATCAGTCCTACTACCCAGGGATGAAGCTTACTTTGTCATGGTGGATGATTTTTGAGATGTGTTGTTGAATTTAATTTGCTAGAATCTTGTTGAGAATTGTTGCATCTATAAGCAATATTTGCCTGTAGTTCTCTTTCTTTGTTGCATCTTTACCTAGTTTGGGTATCAGTGTGATGTTAACTTCATTAAATGATTTGGCAAGAGTTCTATCTTTCTCAATTGGCTGGAATACTTCCAATGGAGTTGGTATCAGCTCCTTTTTCTATTTTTTGTAGAATTGTCCTAGAAAGCTGTCTAGTCCAGGGTTTTTATTTGTAGGTAGTTTTCTTATGACAGAGTCATTTTCCTGGATCTATTGGTCTATTTAGGGTCTCAATGTCTTCTTGTTTCAACCTTGGGAGGTTATGTGATGTCAGAAAGTTATACATTTCATTTAGGTTTTTGTGTTTGTTTCCAAACTGGTGTGCATAGCAATCTCTGAGAATCTTTTGTATTTCTTCAGGGTCAGTTGTGACTTGATCTTTTGCATTTCTGATTGTCTTTGTTTTGCATTTTTCTCTCTTTTCTTTGTCAGTCTGGCTAGAGGTTTGCCAATCTTGCTTATCCTTTCAAAGAACCAACTTTTTGTTTTGTTGATTTTTTTCTATGATATTTTTGTCATTTATATCCCATATTTTGGCTTTTTCTTTGCTAATCTGGATTTTTCTGTTGAAGTTAGTGTTTTTGTTTTTTGTTTTTTGGTTTTTTTGAGTTGGAGTCTCACTCTGTCGCCTGGAGGGCAGTGGCCGCTCCTGGCCACCGCAGCCTTGACCTGCTGGGCTCCAGTGATCCTTCCGCCTCAGACTTCCAAGTAACTTGAATTACAGGCATGCGCTACCACACCCGGCTGATTTTTTTATTTATTGTAGAGATGAGGTCTTTTGATGATCTTGCTTTTCCAACTCCCTTAGGTGATTTGTTAGGCTGTTAACTTGTGATCTTTCTGTTTTCTTGATGTGTGTTCATAGAGTTATAAATTCCCCTCCTAGTACTGCTTTCATGGAATCATGGAAGTCTTGGTAAGATTTGTGTTTGTTTTCATTTATTTCCAGGAACCTTTTAATTACTGCTTTGATTTTTCTGTTGACCCAGAAGTTGTTTAGCATCATGCTGTTTAGTGTCCATGTCTTTGTGGGTTTGGGGGGATATTTGTTGGTGTTGATATTTATTTTTATTCCATTGTGGTCTGAGAAGATGCATGGCAGTATTTCAATCTTATGAAATTTGTTTATGCTTGATTTATGGCTGAGAATGTGGCCAATCTTCGAGTAGGTTCCATGTGGTGATGAGTAGAATGTATATTCCATGATTTTTGGGTGGAGTGTTCTGTAGATGTCTACTAAGTCCCTTTGGTCAAGCATGAAGTGGAGGTTATGGATCTCCTTGTTGTTGTTTTTTTCTAAATGATCTATCTAGGGTTGTTAGTAGGGCATTTAAGTCCCCAGCTATGATAGTGTTAGAGTCAATATCTTTTTTTCAGTTTTCTTGGTAAC
Organism: Carlito syrichta; assembly: GCF_000164805.1. NCBI lineage: Eukaryota > Metazoa > Chordata > Mammalia > Primates > Tarsiidae > Carlito > Carlito syrichta. The sequence goes on from NW_007090412.1 coordinate 11,499, forward strand.
TTCTTTTAAAAGCTAATACTTCTGTGTTGGGTGCTTGTATGTTTAAGATGGATATTTCTTGTAGATGGAGTGAACATTTTATCATTATGTCGTGTCCTTCCTTATCTTTTTAAATTTTTGATAGTGCAAAGGTTGTTTGGTCTGATAGTAATATCACAACTCCTGCTTTCTTTTATGTTCTGTTTGCCTGATAATTTGGTTTCCATCTTCTAACTTTGAATCTGTAGGTATACAGTCTGGTGAGATGTGTCTCCTGGAGACAATATATTGTTGGGTCATGGATTTTTATCCAGTTTGCCATTCTGTGCTTTTTCAGTGGTGCATTTAGTCCATTCACATTTAGGCTGATTATTGAGGTGTGAGAATTTATCCCTGTCATAAAGCTCTTATAGAGTTTGCTGTTTGTTTTTGTTTAATTGCTTGTTGGCTTTCTTTTGATTTGGGGGTTGACATGTTTGTGTTTTCAATTTTGCAGTCAAGATGCATGGTGTTTTGGTTCTCTGTTTTTCTGAATTTTTTGGAAGAACATGGTCATTTTTTTTTTTAATTTCTTCTGTGTTTAATACCTTCTCAGGCATCTCTGTAGAGCTGGTCTGGAGGCAGTATAAACTCACAGAGATTGAAGGTCTGGGAAAGATTTTAATTATCCATCACTGATGACACTTAGCTTACCTGGGTAGGAAATTCTTGGCTGAAATTGTTTTGTCTTTGAGAAATTTGAAGATTGGACTCCACTGCCTTCTAGACTGTTGTGTTTCTGTATATAAGTTAGCTGCTAATTTAATTAATCTTCCCTGGTAAGTAGTCTGACTTTTCTCTCTTGCTGCTTTTAGAATTTTCTCTTTTATGCCTACTTTGTATAAGCAAATTACTGTTTCTAGGAGTTGGTCTACTCATTTTATGCCTTGCAGGGTTTCTCTGACTCTCTTGTGCTTGGAAGGTTATGTCTTTGATGAGATATGGAAAGTTTTCTTGGATTACCTTGGAGAATGTTTGTTTCATTCTGGTGTCACTCTCCTTTTTTGCTTCAGAGATACTGATCAGACATAATTTTGGTCTCTTAATATAATCACACATCTCTTGAAGGCTTTGTTCCATCCTTTTAAGTTTCTTTTTTATGTTTTAAACAGATTGGCTTAGTTTCATATTTTGGTCTTCAAGTTCTGAGATTATTTCTTCTGCTTGGATATTTCAGTTTTCCATGATTGTCAGTGTATTACTTATTTCATGTACTATACTCATTTTGGCTTGCATCTCTGTAACAGATTCTTTCATGTTTTTGTCTTGTCTTTCTTTGTTCTTATTCATCTTTTCCAACCTTTCTTTAATATGAGACTATTTGTGGTCTGAGACCAGTCAATCTTGACACTCTTCATTGTTTGAATTTGAGAGTCAGTATTCTTGTGCACTATCCTTTTTGGACTCTGTGGGGTACTTGTAATTTTTTGTTAGTTTCTCTTCATTTGTGATGGATTTTTCCTTTCTCTTTACTTTTGTTGCTCAGTGAGTGAGGGAGTAGTTTTCACTTATTTTTGCTCAGCTTCCTATTCTTCCTTTAGTAAAACCTCTGGATTTGTTTGATTTTGAAGTTGAGTTGGGGTAGGGAGCTGTACTGTCCTTTTGCAGCTTAGTGGTTTGAATTAGGTGTGTTGGGATGTGCTAAGGTTCAAAAGCTGCTTGTAGTTCACCATGTTCGCTGATTGAGGTGTGGGTTCCCAAGGAGCCACTTCCCACCACCTCACAGTATATCCATGCAGTGGGAATGTATATATCTTCCCTGGGTACAAAATAACATAAGAGAAAGGAAAGGAATTGAGAAAGAGAGAAGGGAAAGGAAAGGACAATGAAGAGGACAAAGAAGAGAAGTAAAAACAAACAACAGACAGACAAGCCAGTAAAAAGAAGAAAAAAAATCTGACAATATGAGATTTTCACAGCCATATATACACTTATGTGAAAAAAGAAAGATAAGGGTTAAACAAAACAAAATACACAGACCCCTGCAAACTATGTGGAAAGAGCTGGGATAATTTAAAAAACAAACAAAAACCTTTTCTAATTCTTGAGCATCCTCTTGTGGCAGTTTCTAAAACTTCAGGTTTCCTATAGGCATGCCTCAAGCACTGCTACTCTTGGCTGCAGCAGAGGGGAGGAGCCTTCAACCTCTAGATCTGTCTGCCTGCTCAGCGTGTGGTCAGGGGGAGGCTGCAAACCACCCCCAACTGATCCACCCATGTCCAACCCTCTCCGTGTGTGCTGATCAGGATGCTCCCCACCTGGGTCACACATCTTATGAATCACTGGGTAAAGGGAACTGGGTCATTTTAAAACTCACCTTCACTCTTGCACTGTGGGTTGAGTTCTTCACCTCCAGTTGTAGTCGTATAGCTGCAAATGTTTCAGTTTAGGGGATGGGGTGCCTGGGTCTCCTTGGCAGGCCTGTCCCACGAGGGATACTGCACTCAGGGTATCCTATTTGGATTGGCAGTGATCAGTCTCAGAGAGGTGCTGAATTCACCCCTCAGTCTCAGGGAGTAGCTCTGCTATTCACATAGGCAGACCAAAGCCTGTTTTTACCCAGTTTCCAGGATAAATGCAGTAGCGACGTCTCTGTATCTTGTCCTCTACTGGGACATGGCAACTGGTGTATTTTCTCCATGGTACTCTGTGCTAATGTTCAATCTGGCACCAAAGGCTATGGTGGCAGGCAGGACAAGAAGCAGGTGTTTTTTTCCACTTTCTTCTGGGTAGGGTTGCAGAGATGTTACCTACCTCTGGGTCGTGAAGCGTGCTGGGATCAAAGTAACCACAGGGAGCAGCTACCTCAGCAGGAGAGCTCAGGATGCTTGTTTCTGTGTCCTCACTCAGACACTGGTATACCCACTTGCCAAGACATTCGTCCCTGTGCCCACTCACTTATGTGGAGACTCATGCATTCCAACTGACTCTATCACTATCTTGGAATTCTCAATCTTTTAAAAAATCAGCTCTTGGCACGATTCCCATGGCTCATCCTCCCTATTCACTCAATGTCATCCTGAGCAATTTGTTTTATTTTCCCAAAAGAAAAATGAACTCAAAGGGAAACAATTTTTTGTTGTGAAAAATGTGAAACTAAAAATGGCAAAAGTACTAAAAGGCAAATTGACAAGTTCAAAACTGTTTTGAGCATAGAAGAAAGCATCTTGAAAGATGTGTTGCATCAAACAGGGAGTAATTTGAAGGTGACTAAAGTTTAAACATGTCAGAATAAATACACAATTTTTCAATAAATACATTTCTGTTTCTTTTGGACTCCACTTGTATGTGCACCAAAAGATATGATATGAATGCTCATAGCAGTATTACTAATCATAGTAAACCAAACAAAAAACCCGGCACCAACCACATAATAACAAGTGGAAAGAATACAAATGCCCAGTGATAAAAGTAGATGAACAGAATATATTATGGTAATGCAAACATTGTATTGATATAAGGCAATAAAACTGAATGAACTTCAGCCGTACAGCTACACACACACACACACACACACACACACACACACACACACACACACACAACATGACTGAATCATAGGAATGTAATATTAGAAGAAAAAAGACAAGTTTCAGATTATATACAGAAATTATTATTTATTAAAACACAAAACAAGTAAAATTAAATAATATATGTGATAAAATTACAGGAAAAGTAAGAATAAATTATGACAAGCATGTAATTAAGAACAGTGCTTATCTCTGAGATGTGGAAGAGATAGACAGTTGGGATAGGGAAAGAACAAAGCAGTAGATACCATATATTGGTGATATTCTGGTTCTTAGATTGGGTGGTATGCACACAAATGTTAATTTTATAATTATGCTTTATATTTAACATACACTATATGTTATTTTGCATATATCAAATATTGCATCATAAAAGTAGAATAAAAATGCATATATTCATAAAAGATTATATATTTTTAAAGGCAAAAATAAATTTGACCATACATATTAGCACATTAAGGTGGTCAAATATTGGGGTAAAAAGAACAAGATAGACAGATTGATTAAAAGATGGTAGATGAGTAGATGAGTGGTGAATGGATGTACAAATGAATATATACATGAAACACGAGAAATGGTTATTTGCATGGTGCGAGGTGTGCCATGACTAAGGCATATAATTAAATCAACATCTTGATTTCAAGTTTTTCTCCCAAAAATGTATGCTACAGATTTTTTAAAAATTATTACATGGTTTGCATAACTTTTTATTTTTAAAAATATCAAATTATTATTCACCATATTCTGCTCCGTTCTTCCCTTCAAAATTCTCATGAACATATATATATATGTATTAATGCATATATTAATATACATTAATATAGTAATATATAAATTTTCATTTGAAAAGAATGAACATTGGGCAATCAACTATTTTTAAAATAAGAAAAAATAATTGGAGAAGTATAAGTGTGGAGGAGTTCTAAATTACATCACCTTTGAATTTGTATAAAATTAGTGATTGAGATAGATAAATCTTATAAAGTGTTATCATAGCAATAAAATTACCAGCTCATTCCTCCCTTAAATTGTAACTTGAATATGTACAGAAAATACCTGTGGTGTTTTGATCAGGCTGTGTAGAGATGAATAGAATATAGTTGACCATTGAAGAATACAGATTTGAACTGTGTGTGTCCACTTGTATGAGAGTCTTTTTCAACCAAATGCAGATTGAAAATACAGTACTTGTGGGGTGCAAACCACATATATAAGGAAGGTAGACTTTTCACATGTGCAAGTTCTGCAGGGTTGACTGCTGATTCTTGAGCATGTGTAGATTGGAGTATTGGGCTTCTGGAATCAATCCCCATGTATACAAAGGATGACTGTATTTTCACTTAGCTTACTTTAAATGTATACTTTTGAGGCTTTTGGAAACATTTGTAGAAAACTATTTGGCCCACTTTGAGGTGTTCCACATAAATTTCTTATATTAAATTAATAGAGAAAACCACACAGCACTCATATATATAGCTTATTTTATCATATTGAGCAAATAACATACTTTGTTCGTCTCCTTCCTTGCTGTTTCTCTCAACCTTCCTTACTTTTTCTTCTTCTTTCCTTCTTTTACAAACACTGAGATGAGGCTGAATAAAAGAGATTGGGTGACAGAATTTTGTGTTTCCAGCAACAAATTATTATTCATTTTTTCACATATATTGCCATACATTTGGTAATTAACAACTACTAATATTTTTAAGTTTGTACTAGTGGTGTCAGTGACACAATGGTTAAAAATAATAGAGGAGGCTCAGGGAAGATAATAGAGGAGGCTCAGGGAAGTGGAGACAGACAAACTATGAAAGTCACTGTGTGAGAGAATGAGTGTATGGAAAATTTTGTGTATGTATCTGTGAGTAAGTGGGCATGTGAATGACTGGCTGAGTGGGGACTTAGGAGCAAGTGACCAGAGCTCTCCTGATGAAGCAGCTGGTGCCACAGTTGCTCTGTTTGGTCCCTAGCACTTCCCAGGGCACAGAAGCTGAGCACCATTTTTTTTTTAAATCAGCAAAGTCCTTCCCAGGAAGAAGCTGCAGGAAGTGACTGCCAGCTCCAGGCTCTGCCTCCCACCACAGCACCTGGCCAGATATTGACAGTAAAGGCCACAGAGGGAGTGCAGTGAGGGAGCCAGAGTCAGAGTCCTACAGTAGAAGATGCTATCATTTTGAAAACTGGGCAAAGAAGGGTCCTGGCTTGCTCACCACAGAACAAGAGACCCAATCCCTGTGACTGATTGGTTAATAACTCAGAGGAACATCCTGGAAACACAAAATTTGATGTTTTTTTGGCCCTCTATGCTTCCCTGATCAGGACTCTGAATTTGTTCTATTTTGAAAGAAGACTGGGACTTGGAATCTTTGTTGTCTCTTATAGTTTGAGAGTCAAATAAGGTGGAGGATGGTGAGCTAGGTTTCAGAAACTACTTGCAAATCACAATGTTCATTGATTGAGGTATGTGCTCCCGAGACCCACTCCCACCTCCACACTATCTGATGATGCAATAGGTATAGAATGAGTGCGGAGTCTCAGATGCCCCACTCCTTGCCAGGATTCAGTCATGGGACAAAGGATGTGACCAGAAAAGAATGAGAAGGACCCCCCCAAGAGATCAGCAAATAGATTAGCAGTGAGTCCAAGGTTGACATCCCCTGAATGTCAAACTTATACTGCTGGAGCACAACTGAGAAGAATGAGATGGAAACTAGGTGGAGCTTGGACACCAGTTGTGATAGGACTGGACCCCAGAATAAGCCTGGCTGGGCTGCCTCCTACCAATACCTGAGGTGGAGACAATCTCACACCTTCCTACCAGAGGGGATCCTCCTGACCATACCAGAATGAGAGAGAAGGACTAAAGACTGAGTCATCCACACCACCCCCTATTCCTTTCCTGAGCTGGGCACTCAGGAGGTTGAGAATTCGGCCACACTTCCACAGAAAACAGCAAAAGGAACAATTACAGAACCTGCCACAAGAGGGCACATAGTGCCCAGAAATTTTTGTACAAATTGTTGTGTTGTTTTTTTTTTTTCTATTTTCTTTGTGTATGAATGTTTATGTGAGGGTTCAATTTGTATCTCTCCTTTTTTCCCTTTTACTTTTTTCTTTCTTTCTGCTTTCTTTTTTTTGTTTTCTGTTTCTGTGTGTATGTGAATGATTGCTCATCTTTCTTTTTCTATTTTTTTGGTCTCTTTTTTAGCTTAACATGTGCATGAATGCATGTGTGAGGGCTTGATTTGCATTCTTCCCCCCTTCTTTTCTACTTTCACTTTGTGTTGGGTGTGTGTGTGTGTGTGTGTGTGTGTGTGTGTACTTCCTGTGTTTTTTTTGGGGGGGATTGTTTGTTTTCTTTTTCTCCTGTTTGGTTTTGGTGTGTTTGTGTGTGTGTGTGTGTTCTATTGTTTTTTGCTTTGGTTTTGCCTTTTGTTTTTCTGTGTTTTTTTGTTTTGTTTTGCTTTGTTGTTTTATTATTTTTTGTCCTTCCTCTTTATTCCTTTTTTCTCTATTCTCCTCATTGCTGTTATATTATCTTGGACTCAGAAAGTATACACACATACCCATTGCATCATCATATAGTGTGGAGGTGAGAATAGGTCTTGGGAACACATACCTCAATCAGTGAACATTGTGATTTGCAAGTAGTTTCTGAAACCTAGTACACCATGCTCCACCTTATTTGACTCCCAAACTATAAGAGACAGCAAAGATTCCAAGTCCCAGTCCTATTTCAAAATAGAACAAATTCAGAGTCCTGATCAGGGAAGCATAGAGGGCCAAAAAACATCAGAAATCAAAGTCCCTCCCACTTCCACTGACTAACAGAACTAAAGAGAAAAAAAAAATCTGTCACAAAGGAGGAAAAACCAATGGAAAATCACAGGTAATTCCCAGTTTACCAAAGATAAAATAACTGAAAAATCAGACTTCAGAGCCCAAATAATGGAGGTCACCAATAACTAGTCACAGAATGCAACAGGGATTAGGGAATGGATGGAAAGAGTGAATAAGACTCAAGAAAGACAAGATGCAACCCTAAAACAACTTGTAACAGAGATTTTGACCATTAAAAAACTTCATTCAGGAATAAATAACAAGATGACAAACATGGAATGCAGAATTAATCAAGCAGAAGAAAGACTTTCAGAATTTGAAGACCAAAACATGGAATTAGATCAATTTGTAAAAAACACACAAAGAAAACCCAGAAAGAAGAAAAAGTCTTGAAGTCTTGAAGATATGTGTAATTATATCAAGAGGCCAAATCTACACCTGATTTGTATTCCAGAAGAAGAGAGAAAAACAGAGAATACCTTGGAGCAACTATTCCAGGAGGTTATACAGGAAAACTTCCCCCATCTCAGCAAAGATGTGACTATCCAAACACAAGAGTTACAGAGAACACCCCACAATTCATCAAATGAGAAGACCAACCCTAGATACATAGCAATTTGCCTACTCAAGGTAGGTACAAAAGAAAAAGAATCCTAAAGGAAGCAAGAGAAAATGGTCAGACTACATGCAGGGAAATAACATTCAGAATAGCAGCAGACCTATTGGCAGAAACACTACAAGCTAGAAGGGACTGGAGTCTAATATTCAAAGTCCTCAAAGATAAAAACTCCTCAAAGATAAGAATTTCCTATCCAGCTATGCTCAGCTTCATCAGTGAGGGAGAATTAAAATCCTTCCCAGACATCCAATTTCTAGAAGGTTATGCAGGTTCCAGACCAGCTTTGCAGGAGATGCTTAAAAAGGTATTAAGCACAGATGAAAGAAAAAAGAAATGACCATGCAACTCCCAAGAGAACAGAACATAGAATCAGCAGAGAGCACATCACAACAGTAAATTTGAAAAACACATACATCAACCCAACAGTCAAAAGAAAATAAAGAAAACTTTATAAGAGCCTCATAATGGAGATAAATACTCACATTTTAATAACCAGCCTGAACATGAATAGACTAAACACACCACTGAAAAGATATAGAATGGCAAATTGGATTAAAAGACATGGCCCAATAATTTGTTCCATCCAGGAGACTTATCTCACCACAAGGGATGCACACAATCTCAATGTTAGAGGATGAAAAATGAATTTCTGGGTAAAGGGATCACAAAACAAGGCAGGAATCATGATCTTAATATCAAATAATATAACCTTTAAGCTATGAAAAATTTAAAAAGGTATGGAAGGACGCTATATAATGATCAAAGGTTCAATCCATCAACAAGAAATATCTATCCTAAACATATATGCACCCAACACAGGATCACCAGAGTTTATAAAGCAAATACTAAAAAAAATTTTAAAAAAAGATGTTAACTCTAATACTATCATAGCTAGGGACTTTTAAGTCCCCCCACTAACAACCCTCAACAGATAATCAAGGAAAGAAATATATAAAGAGATCTGGAACCACAACTTGATGCTTGACCAAATGGACTTAATAGATTCCTAAAGAAAATTCTATCCAACATTCACATAATATATATTATACTCCTCATCACATGAAATGTACTTTAAGATTGATTATGTTCTCTACCATAAATCAAGCATAAATAGATTTCATAAGATTTAAATACTGCCATGCATCTTCTCAAACCACAGTAAAATAAAAATAAATATCTTCACTAGCAAAATTCCCACAAAACCTACAAAGATAAGGACACTAAACAGTATGATGCTGAATGACTCCTGGTTCAACACAGAAATCACAACAGAAATTGAAAGATTATTGGAATCAAAGTAAAATGAAGAAACATCTTACCAATACCTCTGGAATGCCATGAAATCAGTTCCAAGAGGGAAATTTATATCTGTACAAAAGCACAAAAAAAAAATGGGAAGATCAGAAGTTAACAACCTTACAAGTCACCTAAGCGAACAAGAAAGGCAAGATCACCAAAACCCTAACTTCAGCAGAAGAATCCAGAATACTGAAGTAAAAACCCAAATATGAAACATAGAAGACAAAAATATCATACAAAAATCTACAAAAAAAATCAAGTTCTTTGAAAGGATAAAGAAGATTGATGAACTTCTAGCCAGGATAGCTAAGATAAAGAGAGAAAAAGCTCAAAAACACTATCAGAAACACAAAAGATCAACTCAAAACTGACCCTGAAGAAATGCAAAAGATTATCAGATATTACTATGCACACCTGTGTGGAAAAAAGAAAAAGCCCTATAATCTAAATAAAATTGAAGAATTTCTGACATCACACAACCTGTCAAGGTTGAAGCCAGAAGGCATTGAGATACTAAGTAGACCAAAAAAAAAAAAAAAAAAAAGCCCAGGAAATTGACTCTGTCATAATAAAATTACTTTATATATTTTTAAAAAGCCCTGGACCAGACAGCATTCCAGAGGAATTCTAAAACATATCAGGTGGGGCTGATACGAATCCTATTGAAAGTATTTCAGGCAATTGGGAATGACAGGATTCTCCCCCAATTATTTTACAAGGCTAACATCATACTGAGTTAATATTCAACAAAAGAAAGACAGCAACAGGCCAATATTCCTGATGAATATATATGCAACAATATTCAACAAGGTTCTAGCAAATCAGATCCAGCAACACATCTCAAAAATCATCCACCCTGACCAAGTAAGCTTCATCCCTGGGATGCAGGACTGGTTCAACCTCTGCAAGACCATAAATGTAATTAAATATAACAAGAGATGTAAAAACAAGAACTATGTGATTATATCATTAGATGCAGAAGATGCTTTTGATAAAATTCAGCATTCCTTCTTGATAAAAACCCTTTAACACCTAGGCATAAAAAGAATATACCTCAAAATATTAAGTACCATCTGCAATAAACCCGTAGCCAACACATTTTTAAATGAATGAAAATTGGAATCATTTCCCTGAAAACTGGAACAAAAAAAGGTTGCACACTTTCACCCCCCCATTCTATTAAACATTGTGTTGGAAGTCCTAGCTAGAGCAATAAGACAAGAGCGGATATCAGGGGTATCCAAGTAGTAAAAGAAGAACTTCAGTTATCCCTCTTTAATTGCAATATGATCCTATACCTCAAAAATCCAAGAGAATCTGTCAAAAACATCCTTGCGTTGATAACAAACTTTGGCAATGTCTCAGGTACAAAATAAACGTGCAAAAGACAGTTGCATTCTTACACACCAACAACAAACAGGCAGAGAAACAAATAAAAAGCAAAATGCTATTCATAGTAACCACACAAAAAATGAAATAGTTTGACATTTTCCTAACTAGAAAAGTGGAAGACCTTTGCAAAGAAAACTACAAAACACTTCTCAAAGAAATACAAGAAGACACAAACAAATGAGAAAATATTCCATGCTTATGGATAGGAAGAATCAACAATGTTAAAATGTCCATCCTACCAAAGACAATCTACAGACACAATGCTATACCTATTAATTTGCAAACATCATTCTTCTCACACCTGGGAATGACAATACAGGAATTCATATGGAAACATAAATGACCATGAATAGCCAAAACAATCCTTCATAAAAGAAACAAAGTGGGAAGTACCACACTTCCAGACTTTAAACTTTATTATATGGCTACAATTATCAAAACAGCCTTGTATTGCTACAAGTACAGGCATTTAGAACAATGGAATCCCAGAAGCAAAATCTCTGTTTCTCAATCAACTCATTTTCAACAAAGTCTCCACCAACCATCACTGGGAGAGGAGAACCTATTCAGTAAATGGAACTGGAAAAACTGGCTGACCACATGTTGAAGATTGAAACAAGATCCCTACCTATTACCATACACAAACATCAACTCTAAATGAATCAAAGATCTAAACATAAAACCTCAAACTATAAGAATCTTAGAAAAAACAGGAGACACCCTTTTGGGAATCAGAGTAGGCAACCAATTCCTGATCAAACCTACATGTCCATGCCATAAGGGATATGACAGACAAGTGGGCTCTTGCTAAACTAAAAAGATTCTGCAAAGCAAAATAAATCATCAAGAGATCAGGGAGAGAACCCACAGAATGGGAAGAATATTTGTCTGCTTCATATCTGACAAAGACCTAATATTCAGGATCTACAAGAAACTCAATGTGCCAAAAGGAAAAGCAAACAAACAAAAAACAGCCCTGTTAGAAAGTGGGCAAAAGACATGAATAGACACTTCTCAAAAGATGACATGGGCAGCCATCAGACACATGAAATAGTGCTCAGCCTCACTCATCAACAGATAAAAGCAAATCAAAACCACATTTGCTGTGGGAGATGATATCTGACCATTTGAGCATTGGTTAGCCAATATTGCCGCTTGTATTTCATTAAATTTATTACCACAAGAGGCACCCTGTTGTTAGGTGTTGTCCCATAGTTAGTTTGTCAGCTTCTGTTATCAGGAATGCTGTGACTGCCAGGGCTCAAAAACAAGGTGGCCAACCTGGGCTACATAATCTAGCTGTTTGGATAAATATGCCACAGGTCTATGCCATGACCCTAGTATTTGAGTTAATACCCCTACTGCAGTGTCAATATGTTCAGTGCACGTATAAAAAGAAAGACTTAGTCACATCTTGGAGTCCTAGACCAGGTGCATTGGAGAGGGCCTGTTTAATCTGTTCAAAACCTGTTGTTGAGCCTTTTCCCATAGGAGAGGCTCCCGTTCACCCCCCTTTGTGGCTTCATAGAGGGGTTTTACCATGATGGAGAAGCTAGGTATCCAAATTCTACAGAATCCCACAGCCCCCCAAAACTTCTGAATTTGACACTGGGTAGTTGGAACTGTTATTGAACACACTGTGTGTTTTCTTAATGGGCCATTGCTGCAAACTAATTCTTGTTAGGTTATTATTAGCTGTTTGACTTTTCATTTTTAACTTTTGAATGTACAGATTTAAATGCTTCCAATTAGTTCCCTGGAGGGGTGAGACACATCAGGGAAGCCCAGAAACTCCTGAGACTAGAAGTTATCCACAAATTTACCAACCTGGGTAATAGAATGTGCTAGTATAGGAATAGGACCATTCTTGGGTCACTTTCTCTTTTCTTACAGTTGTTGGTTGGGTCCTTCCTCTCTTCAATTTTTAGCAGCATTTACTCCCCTAGGATGTCTGGGTTTTCCATGGTCAAGGAAGTTCCTAGGGAAGTAAGCTTATGAACTGTGATTAAAATTTGTCCCAAGTGGACATATTCCCTTATGAGCACCTATGTCTGTGGCCCCATTTCCTTCAGGTGTAGGAAAAGGCCTACCATTAAACAATTTCCAAGTTTTAATGAATCCTATGTTAGGGACTGACTTGGATCCTGAGTGATGCAATACCAAATACCTATGTTCAGTTTACTTGTGTTTTCAAAGAATTTCTAGTGATTATTATGATAAACTGCAAATTGAAAGATTGGACTGTCTTAGTCCTATATCTGATGGAGTTTTCTTTGGATTTGCCAAGGGGTGGAGTAGGCTGCAACTTGGCCTGCAGTAGAATGCAATTTTTAAAATGTTTGAAGGCCTTCAAAATCCTATCTATAGAAAATTTATCTATGTCTAGCTTGTACTAGTTCCTACCTTAATTATTTATTCTTCAGAGATTTGTTGATCCCGTAATCATATGGGGTTCTGAGAAGTGAAGGTCTGTTTTCTGTAGCTTTTCAGAGTTGACAGTGGGCATAGTCCTGCCTAGCCAGAGATCGAAAATTTCTCCTTGTCTAACTTGAGGTGTCCAGATATGTTTCAGCAGTGACATTGTTTGCAGGCACTGGTTGGAATCCTTGCATGACCATTATGTGGGCTTGGAATTTCTGGATTCTGGCTTAATAAAAGGAATAAATGAGGGAAACCCCTCTTTTAAGAAGTAGAACATTTAAGTGAAGTCAGGCATACATTTTGACAATTTTAGGTGGTGGCTGATCACCTTTTGTACAAAAGTTACAAGGCCTGAAGTTACCAGCATAACTTAAGTGATAAACCTTCATTTCTGTGGCTTTATTACAAGTACCAGCTTTTGGAATTTTTAGGGTATTTCTGGACTATAGTGACAGCCTGGCAGATTGTTTTAGACTATAATTTGAACCAGTCACACAAGTGAATTTTATATAAAACTTGAAGAGAAATCCAAAAATGTTTGGAGACTTGCATTCAGGAAAGACTTTATTATGTCTAGATTGTTTATAGAACTTATTTTATATATATATATTTTTCACAAACTTTCCACATACCATTTTTGGCATGCTCATACCATTTTTTGACATGTTTGAACCATCTATTTTTGTTCTATACCCCTTTTTAAAATTTTCAGATAACTATTGTATTATAAGACAGAAATTTGCCATATAAGATCTCTTAGATAATTTTTTTCTTATAAACCTTTTTTGTACACCAATAACTTTTTTATGTTTTTCTTTTGCTTACTAAACTAAAACCTTATTTGTACACCACCAATTTTTTATATTTTTATTTTGCTTTTTGCTTTCCTTCTTTTACTCTTTTATAGATAATCTTTCACAGTCATAATTTGAATTAACCTTTTAGTAACTTTTTATTAGAGGTTAAGTGAAACATTTAACTTTTGAAACACCTTTAACTCCCACTAAAGAGCAGGTGACAGGAGAAAGAAGTTTACTACGAGCACAAGGGCTAAAACCTTAACCTCAGTATTAATCAATAAATTAATTTGGACCCCAGTCGCATTCATACAGACCCAAGGATTCTCTGGGGTGATGGCAAACAGAGCACTGGGCTGGGCCATGGCCCCGCTGGACCCCTTCTGTCAATGACCACCATGACTGAGCTAGGTGTTTCCCCACTCTTTGGGTGATGCTGCACTGGCTCTTTCAGTGGTCTTTTAGTCTACAAATTGGACAAGGTCCTGGGGGCATAAGCCATTGAGAACAATCAGGCTTCAAATGCCCAGATAGACCACATTCATAATAACTGATACCATTCCCCTTAGCAGGTCTATTCTTATCAGGTATCTTTTGGGTTGCTGGAGCTTTGCCACTAGTGGCAACTGCCAATGGGTTTCTTTACTTGTCATCTCACTGGTGCTCATCCTGGAGTCCTTCTCTCTTTTTTTTTCTTAATGTCTCAGTTTCTAAGAACTTCAGGAGCTTTCTGTAATTGCGAGGTTGGTATTCATAGTCCCAAGTTAAGCCTCTGGAGTTAAGTATTTAATATTCCATAGGATATAATCTTGTTTACAAAGTAGTGAAATAAATTTTAAAAATGCCTCTGCATACAGAACTTGACCATTTTTCTTTAGGTCTACAAAGTGAATTTAATTACCAGATGGTATTAAAGCAAGTCTTGCTCCTTTCCAAACCTCATTATCTGCTAACTTGCAGTGAATTCAAATTTGATTTTAATAACGCACTCATTTTTTAAAAAGATTTAAACTGCATTATTTTAATTTGTTTCAATTATTTAAAATCTGTCCCATTGGTGTGTCTAAGGGTACAGATTATTACACATTTTCTTGTTCACGTTTCTTGAAAACCCAGAATTGGTTTTTGAACAACTTGCAATTTATTCCTCAAAGGAGAATTCTAAAACAAATAAATAAGTAAATAAAGTCATAAACAGCAATGCCATGTATCCCTGGGACCCTGATGGCTTCTTCCAAGCTGAGTGTCCTCAGCCATTCTTGAAGTTTTTTTTTTCTTCTCCAGGACTTTCCAGTGATGCCTACAAAATGGTCTGGTACAAAACCCTTTTAGAGTGAACAGACCACGTAGATGTAAAATGATCTGTTCTTACTTATTTCTAATTATGAACAGGCAAAATTGTTAAAAACCCTTATGAATTACTAAATAGTAGTCTTAATTATAAGATGTGGACAATTAAGTGAGAGTGATCAGGTCTCACTCTATGCACCCCAGAGTGTGCCTAGTATTTTACCTGTCCATTAGAAGTACTGAGCTTAGCAAGGTGACTTAATCAGGTGGGAATGGCCAGTTCCCATGCCTCATTATGTCCAGCAAAGCATTCAGCATTTAAAGCTTTACCAGTCTTGTAAGAGGTGTGCTAGCCAGGCATAGCCAAAAAAGCAAGCAGTAGTGTTATTTTGCTCTACATTTTAAAATAGGGACTTAGCATACATTACAAGCCTCTAAGAGACTTCCCAACAGTTTTAAAGGACAAGCCATTGATTATACTCTTAGGCAAGGCCTAAACCTTTAGAAACAGACTCACTTTCAACTAACCTGGCTTCTAGCACTTGAAAACAAGAACAGTCTTTTCAGTCCCTTAGTTGCCAGAGAAAGATTACAAAATTATTTTCTCCAAGGTTAGCGCCAACTTGCACTGAGTTAACAAAAGGCTAAGTAGCATATAAGAGATATTTCCATGATTCTTTACAGGTGGATTAGAATGAACTCCTTCAGAATCCATGAAGGAGAATGCAGGCTAAGGAAGAGAGAGGTTGTGGTCCCAGGAAAGAATTCAAGATAACTGGTAGCATTTCACATACATAGCAGGCAACTTTCCCACATCCTTGACAACAAAAGACAGGAATTTTAGCAGTGTCAATGGGTTGGGAGAAACACCACACAAATAAGGGGGGGAACCAACACTTAGGAAAACATAAAATGACATAAATAAACATGCACTAATTGAGTTTTCAAAATATGACATGTCACATTAAACAAAGCATACTAACCCAACCAGCTTTTTAGCAGATTCAAAATGACAGACACACACAAATAAGAGAATGAGAGATATGGGAAACACCTGTTTTGTCCTCCTCTAGGCATACTCCTCGCAAAGATATTTCAGACGCCTCTTAGCAATTCACAGGTTGGTACAAACCCCAACCAGATCAACTTTTGTCTCATTTACATGCAATCACACAATGCATTCTTCAACCCTCCACCCTAATCCTGGGAGTTCATCTTCAGACAAGTGTTACCTTCCACTACCTTTGAGTCCTTTCCTTCAGACTGGAGATTACTAGCAGACCTGGGAGATGATCAAGCTTCCCTTCTGCCATCTGATGGCAGGTCCTTGTTCCTACCCTTTCCATTGGGTGGTTGTTCTGTCCTTTCCGTGAGGTGGTCACCCTCATGCCAGTTCCTCACCTCTTGGGTCCCTGATGTGCTTTTGTGGTCAGAGACTCAGTGAACAAGGAGGGAGCCTCCCTCCTATGGATCAAAATGTCCATTGTGTGCCAAGTGAGATCGCCTCTCCCATCACCCCAGAGGTTGTATCCCGATGACAAAGGAGGTGGAAAACACCATCTCTGAACTCTCCCATTCCCAGCCCATGCACCAAGAAATGTTGCAGAAAAACAGAGAAGCTGTGACACCGAGGCTATCTTAGGAAGTAGCAGTGTATTAGCACAGGCTGAGCGACTTGTAGAGAGCAGAAAGGGATGCTATACCTTAGATTAGGTAAGGGAGGCATTCGGGTTGTGTGACTATACATTTTTCTTTGGAATTTGCAAGGTTGTACTTAGCAAAACCAGATTTTCAGAGAACAAATGGTCTCCAGGATATGCATAACAAACAGGGATTGTAAACCAAAAACTTTACAAAGAGAGGATTTGGGTTAAGGTTGTGAATTGGTTACTATCTTGCATTTCCAGGGAAGTGCCTTGTGGCTATTTAGTTTTCTCAAGCCTCATGTCTATCAGGTTTGGAGTCTGCAGGTTGATCTTTAAAAGAAATAATTTTAACTGTTTTAAGGCCCTGTCTGCCATATATTGAGAAATCACCTAACCCCATTAATAATGGTTATCAGGGGACTCCTGAAGATGGTGATGGCATAGGTGGATCTGTGAGACTCTCCGAAAGTGAGTTCCCAAAAAGACTCTTACTTTTCTTCCTGCAACTCCCTGCCCACCGCCAGCCACACTAGTATGAGGCCCGGGGACCTTTGGTCCCATGCAGGGCTAGCTGTGACTGCTCCACTATATGTAACTCCAACTGGCTGGGGAATCCCGAATCCAAGATCCCAGCTACCTCCCTGGCTACATCATCATGACCAGCACCCAGCACCAAGCTGCTGGTCACCCAGGGAGGCTCTGGGTGCACGCCCCTAAGAGATACTGTTCCCATTTCTGGCTGAAGTGCCCTGTGAGGGACCCAGAGCCACCACCTGCCCTCTGGAACTTTGGAGATCTGGAGTCCCAGGCCCACCCTGGCTGAGACACTCAGCATAGCGACTGCAAGCTTGTGTAAGGGAGCTTGTGTAAGGTGCTGATCAGAGGTTTCTAGCTCCAGAGGAGGGAACCCCCGACCCTCTCCTCCACCGCAGCCTGCTGGTGGTACCTCGGATTCAGCGCCCAGCTGTGCAGCTGGTCCCACCTAGAGACCCACACAGCACCCCTAAAAGTGAAAGTAAAACTACCACCTCTGCCATTTTCAAGGCAAATTTGCATGTCCCCGCCCTCCTATCAGAGCCTCCACCTCGGTTCCAATAGTGACATCGTTAAACAGGAGACAAAGCCCTTCCCCTATGCTGAACAGAGACAAGCCACGGATCTCCCTGGCAGCAGGCTAGCTGCCTGCAACAAAAACAGAGGGGGAGAGGCCGGAGATTAGAGCTCAAGGGATTTTAGCCACTAAAAGACGAGAGAAAAATCTACACAAATGAAGAAAGACCAAAAGAAGAATATGGGTCTCTCCAAGACTACTGGGAGGGCAGACACTGAGAAAACTGACTTTGGAATGCAAACGATGAAGAGCTCCCAGAATGACTGGTCTTAAACTACAAACCTAGATATCAAGACATTAATGGAGAGACTAAAAAGAATTGAGGAGACTCAAGAAGAAACTACAAAGGAGTTGATATCTAAGGTAACAGTAATAAAGAATACGGTGAATGAAATAAATAACAAACTGATAAGCATGGAAAGCAGAATTACCCAAACAGAAGAAAGAATCTCAGAGCTTGAGGACAAAAATATACAACTAACCCAAACTCTTAAAAACACAGAAAATAAGCTAAAAAAAAACAGAACAAAACCTTCAAGAGGTGAGCAATTACTTCAAGAGACAGAACCTAAGAGAAATTGGCCTACCTGAGGCAGAAAGACAGAAAGACAGAAAGAGACCACACTGGAACAAACCTTCTATGAGATCATTCAAGAAAACTTCCCTTATCTAATCAATGATACAAAAACTCAAACACAAGAAACTCAGAGAACCCCTGCAAGACAAAAAATGAGAAAACCAACTCCTAGACACATAATAATTCACCTAAACAAAGTAGGCATAAAAGAAGAAATCCTAAAGGCAGCAAGAGAAAAAGGCCAGATCACCTACCATGGAAAACCAATTAGAATAGCAGCAGATTTATCTACAGAAACACTGCAGGCTAGGAGAGTTTGGAGCCCTATCTTCAAAGTCCTAAAAGATAAACAATTTCAACCAAGAATAACCTACCCAGCCAGATTAAGCTTCATCAGCGAGGGAGAATTAAAATCTTTCACAGATATCCAATCCCTAAGAACTTACACTGCCACCAAACCACCTCTACGTGAAACACTCAAGAAAGTACTAAACACAGAAGAAAAGGGGGAAAAAAGAACAACGTTCTTCACAAGAGTACAGGAAAAAGAATAAAATACACATGAACCAACCCCCAAAACAAAAGAAAGACAATAAACCAAGGGAAAGAACAATTCTATAAGAACTCTACACAGGGACAAACTCTCACATTTCAATAATTAGCCTGAACGCGAATGGACTAAATGCACCACTGAAAAGACATAGGATGGAAAAATGGATAAAATATCACCAGGCAATAATATACTGCCTTCAAGAGACCCATCTCACTAGAAAGGACATGCACAGACTCAAAGTAAGAGGATGGGAAACAAATTTTCAGGCGAATGGAACACAAAAGAAAGAAGGAGTCACAACCCTAATCTCAGACAAAATACCAGTTAAGCTATGAAAAATGAAAAAAGATACAGAGGGCCACTACATAATGATAAAAGGTTCACTCTAACAGCAAGAAATATCTACCCTAAACATATATGCACGTAACATATGTGCACCAACTTTCATAAAGCAACTCCTAGAAAAACTAAAGAAGGATATTGACTCCAACACCATCATAACTGGGGACTTTAATACTCCACTCATAACCCTCAACAGATCATTGGGACAAAAAATCAGCAATGAGATCTGAACTCAATGTGACTCTGGACCAAATGGACTTAATTGATACCACAGAACACTCCATCCAAAGACCAGAGAATACACATTCTACTCATCATCACATGGAACGTATTCCAAGATCGACTACATAACTGGCCATAAATCAAGCATAAGCAAATTTAAAAGGACCAAAATTCTACCATGCACCTTCTCGGACCACAGTGGAATAAAAATAAACATTAACACCAACAAGGTCCCCCCAAAACCCACAAAGACATGGACACTAAACAGCATGATGCTAAACAACTCCTGGGTCAATGATGAAATCAAAACAGAGATTAAAAGATACCTGGAAACAAATGAAAATGAAGAAACATCTTACCAAAATCTTTGGGACGCCTTAAAGGTTGTAGTAAGAGGGGAATTTATATCCCTACAAACACACTTGAGGAAAATGAAAGGAACAGAAATTCACAACCTAACAAGCCACCTAAAGAAGCTGGAAAAGCAAGACCACAAAAACCCTAATTTCAGCAGAAGAATCCAGATCACCAAAATAAAAGCCCAAATTCAGGACATAGAAGACAAAAAGACAATACAAAAAAATCAATGAAACAAAAAGCTGGTTCTTCAAAAGGATAAACAAGATTGATGGTCCCCTAGCTAGACTGAACAAGAAAGAGAAAGACAAAACCCAAATGAGCACAATCAGAAACCCAAAAGATAAAGTCACATCTGACCCTGAAGAGATACAAAAAATCATCAGAGACTACTAGGTACACTTGTATGGAAGCAAACTTGAAAACCTCAAGGAAATGGAAGACTTTCTGTCATCACACAACCTACCTAGGTTGAAACAAGAAGAAATTGAGACCCTAAATAGACCAATAACAATCAAGGAAATTGACTATATAATAAGAAAACTACCTACAAAAAAAAACCCTGGACCAGATCGCTTTCCAGCAAAATTCCGCAAGACATTTAAGGAGGAACTGATTCCAATCCTACTGAAGCTATTTCAGGCGATTGAGAAAGATGGAACCCTCCCCAAATCATTTTATGAAGCTAACATCACATTGATACCCAAGTCAGGTAAAGATCCAACAGAAAAAGAGAACTACAGGCCAATATTTTTGATGAACATAGACGCTAAAATTCTCAACATGATCCTAGCAAACCAGATTCAATAATACATTTCAAAAATCATCCATTATGACCAAGTAGGCTTCATCCCTGGGATGCAAGTCTCGTTCAACATTTGTAAAACAATAAATGTAATTAAATACATCAACAGATGTCAAAACAAAAACCACATGATTATATCATTAGATGCAGAAAAAGCTTTTGATAAAATCCAGCACCCCTTCTTGATAAAAACCCTTGAACATCTAGGCAAACAGGGAACATACCTCAAAGTAGTAAAAGCCATCTATGAAAAACCCACAGCCAGCATACTCCTAAATGAACAAAAATTGGAACCATTTCCCCTGAAAATTGGAACAAGACAAGGATGCCCACTCTCACCCCTCTTATTCAATATAGTATTGGAAGTCCTGGCTAGAGCAATCAGAGAAGAGAAGGCGGTCAGTGGTATCCAAATAGGAAAAGAGGAAGTTAAATTATCTCTCTTTGCAGATGACATGATCATGTGCCTTGAAAACCCAAGAGAATCTGTCAAAAACTTCCTTACACTGATAAAGGCCTTTGACAAAGTCTCAGGATATAAAATAAATGTGCAAAAGACAATCACATTTCTTTACACCAATAATAAACAAACAGAAACCCAAATAAGAAGTACAATTCCATTCAAAATAGCCACCAAAAAAAATTAAATACCTTGGTATCTTCCTAACCATAGACGTGAAAGACATTTACAATGAAAACTACAAAACTCTGCTCAAAGAAATCAAAGATGGCACAAACAAGTGGAAAAATATCCCGTGCTCGTGGATTGGAAAATCAACATTGTGAAGATGCCCATCTTACCTAAGGCAATCTTTAGATTTAATGCAATACCCATCAAATTACCAGCAACATTCTTCTCAGACCTAGAAAAAACAACACAGGAATTCATATGGAAACACAAACGACCAAGAATAGCCAGAACAATCCCTCAGCATTAAAAACAAAGCAGGTGGTATCACATTACCAGACTTCAAACTTTACTATAAAGCTACAATCGTCAAAACAGCTTGGTATTGGTATAGGGACAGGCATATAGATCAATGGAATAGAATTGATATCCCAGAAGCAAAACCTCAATTTTTCAACCAACTCATCTTCCACAAATCCTCCACCGCCTATCACTGGGGAGAGGAGAACCTAATCAGTAAATGGTGCTGGGAACTGGCTGACCACATGCAGAAGATTGAAACAGGACCCCTATCTATCCCCATACACAAAAATTAACTCCAAATGGATCAGAGACCTTAATGTAAAACCTCAAACCATAAGAACCTTAGAAAATGAAGGAAATACCATCATGGAAATTCGAACTGGCGTCCAATTCCTGAACAAAACTCAAAACCCATAGGCCATAAGGGATAAGATAGACAAGTGGGACCTCATTAAACTGACAAGCTTCTGCAAAGTCAAAGAAACCACCAAGAGAGCAGGGAGGCAGCCTACAGACTGGGAAAAAGTATTTGCCAATTCCAGGTCCGACAAAGGCTTAACATCTTAGATCTACATGGAACTCAAATGTGCTGAAAAGAAAAAAACAAAGAACCCCATTATAAAATGGGCAAAAGATATGAACAGACACTTCACAAATGAAGACATCTGAGCAGCCAACAAACACATGAAGAAATGCTCAACCTCACTAATCATCAGGGATAGAGGACGTGCTTATTCTCTGGAACCATAGTGGAAGAATTGAAATACTTTCAAGCTGAGCCTTCAGCACTAAGTAAGAGTATACGATGTAGAGAAGGAAAATGATCATTGCAAACTAAGTAAATAGCATGAACAAAGGCATCAAGTTATAAGGTTAGTGTCAGGAGTAGTTAGAGTACTTACTATGTGAAGGAAGATGGGGTGCATATAGTAAGAACAAGGCTAAATATATAGGCTGGAGCCAGATAGGGAATTGTTTTGATTTCTCTGTTGTGAAATGGGAAGTTATATTCTACAAGTCAATGATTTTCAAACTGTACTACAAGAAGCTATGGAGTTTCTTAGTGCATTTCAGGTGCAGTGGAGGGAGCAGAAAAAAAGACTGAAGTATAAAAAATATTAAAGACAATGTATATGGCAATTGAGGGTGACAGCAATTGGAAGGTTTTCTAAAGATAAAAAATTTATGACCATGTTTTAGGAAGAAAACTGTAGCAGCATCAGCACATATAAATTGTAATGAATGATTGGTTTCAAAGATACCAGTTAGAAGGCTATTGCATTCATTGTCCAGGCAAGAGGCAATAAATGACAAAAGTAGGAGAGTTTTTCAGTTAATGAAAGACAATTTTTATCTTTCATTTCTTTCTTGTTCTACAGCATACCCCTTTTGAAGTATATTATATCAAATTTTCATATTGTATGGTTTTTATCTAGACTTTATAATTTCATCTAAGCTCATATGCATACATATAATACATTTTTAAATAGCCATTGCTTTACTATTCAGATCTTATTTGCTATATTAAGAAGTCAGAAACTTAATACTAATTTTGGATTCATTCATCTTTCTTGCACCTTGTGTGGTAGGCTGTAGTAAACATATCAACTGAGAATTAAAATAACATTGAGAATATCAAGTTCATGCCATGCCTACTGCAGTGATACTCAGTATTGTATACTAAGAAGATTTGCCCATTTCAGTTAGCAATCTGTATTTGTGTGATTCCCATTGATCTTAGTTAAGCAATATGTTTTCTAATTCACTCCGTATTTCAATGCCCTGCCATTTCTAATTGGTCATGTCATATCCTTAAAACCCACAAACTTGGGGTGAGATTATGATGGCAGAAGAGAGACAGCTAAAGTTTGTTTCTCCTATGGAGTAACCCAAGATAGAGGGAGTTTCCTCAGCACCTCCAGAGGAATGGGATCAGAAACATACTCGTCGACTCACAAAAGAAGCAATAATAATAACATAGTACAAAGAAAAGAAGAATCAACTGACTTGGTTGGAATTAACCAGACTTTCACCTGTATCATTGCACAGGCCATGAGCAGCCTCCATACACAGCAGGGAAGATGAGTAAGAAGAACTCTATGTTCTTGCCACAGACTTGGATGATTCCCTGAAACTTGTGGGACTCCAGACCCACATGGGAAACTGCCTTACCTATTGCCATGCACTGCTGAAACCCATGGGGAGTGGTACAGGATAAAAAAGTCCTGAGAAGCAACAGCCACTGTATTCCAGGAACACGAACCTTATTGGTGGCTGCCATTTAGTCAGTCTGGAAGGAAATAAACTCCAAGGGAAAACTCCTCAATGGCAGAGAGTTCTTGGCTGGTGCAGGCTGCTTTGAGAACATCTGAGTCCCTGAGAATGTCTATACTTTGGCATTTTGATTATAGACAGTCTGAGGCTAAGGTTGAGAACTGGGTGGGACTCATTGCCATAGTAACCTTTCACTCCCAAGGTAAATGCTTGTGCAATTTCTGCCCAACAGCGTTATCCCAGTGGCCAGGGATTTCCTCTCAATCCTCAATGAGGTAGCCAAGAGTGCACACAGGTGGAGAGATTGAGCTCCTTTCCACTGTGGCCCCCTCCAATGTTCAAGACAAAGAACTTGAGTAACCTCACAGTCATACTCACCGTCTAGAATAGCTAAACATTTTCCTGGAGCACCATAGGCCAAACAGAAAGCCCACAACCACAATTGCAGCTAGTGACACATCCTAGCTAGAAGTAAACAGCATAGTCCATCACATCAGAAATAATACTTCAGCTTTAGGGAAAGCCTGACCCCAGACTCCAGCTAATACTGTTATCCAAGCCATCTCAGTCACTCAAGGTGTTTTTATTTTGTGCAGGTACCCAGTATAGGAATGCCACAGCTGACAATCAAGAAACTCACCACACCAAGGTTGTATATAACCAAGGGAACCCCACAGCACTTACTTAAGCCCCCTGCCAACCTCAAATAAGAAGAAATAGTCTAACCAAATGAGAAGGAATTAGGAAAATAATTTAGACAAAATGAAAAAACAGAGTTCTTCAACACCCCCAAAACACCACACTAACTCTTTAGCGATGAATCTTAACCAAAATGAAATCTTAGAAATTTCAGAGATTGTATTCAAAAGGTTGTTTATAAAATTTCTCAATGAGATTCAGGAGACAGTTGAAAACCAACATAAAGAAGTTTAAAAAAAATATTCAGAACCGGGCTCGTGGCTCAGTCTGTAATCCCACGCTTTGGGAGGCTGAGGTGTGTGGATTACCTGAGCCTGCAGGTTCGAGACCCGCCTGGGCAACTTGGTGAGACCTCATCTCTACAATAAACAAAAAAATTAGCTGGGCGGGTAGCACTCCTGTAGTTCCAGCTACTTGGAAGGCTGAGGTAGAAGGATCACTGGAGCCCAGCAGGCCAAGGCTGCAGTGGCCAGGAGTGGTCACTGCACTCCAGTATGACTGACAGAGTGAGACTCCAACTCAAACAAACAAACAAAAAAATTCAGGACATGAATGAAAAGTTATCCAAAGAAACAAGAAAACAAGAAAAACAATTTGAAATTCTGGAGATGAAAGAATTATTTAAGGAAGGACAACATGTGGTGGAAACTTTTGACAGTAGACTAGAATAAGTAGAAGAAAAGTTCTCAGAATTTGAAGACAAGGATTTTTAAGTAGCTCAATCAGACAATAAAGAAAAAAATCAAGAGAATAGAACAAAAACCACACCAAAATGTGGGATTATATGCAATATCCAAATCTAAGAATCACAGGTGTTCCTGAGGAAGAAGATAAAACAGTAAGTTTGGAAAACCTATTTGAGGTAATAATGAAGAAATACTTGTCTGGCTTTATCAAATATTTAATCATCCAGATACAAGGACCTCAAATAACCCTCAAAAGAATCAATATAAAAGGTCATCCTCAAGGCATATAATCATCCAATCATGCAAAGTTAATGTGAAGAAAGGAATTTTAAGAGCAAAGAGACAAAAGCATCAAATAATTTACAAAGATAAACCTATCAGACTAACAACAGACTTTTCAGAAAGAACTCTACAAGCCAGAAGGGATTGATGCCCCATCTTTAATATCCTTAAACAGAATAACAGTAAGTCAATGATTTTGTAACCTGCAAAACTAATTTATAAAAATGAAGGAGAAACGAAGTCTTTCTCTGACAAGCAAATGCTGTGAGAATTTGTCACCACTAGACTGGCTCTACATGAAATACTCAAAGGAGTTCTAAATACTGAAACAAAAATTCAATAAGTTGTATTGTTTAAGGCCTACACCAAAAATCATAAAACTCACAGAACTTACAGAAAACTAACACAATAGAGAAAAATGTTAAGTAAATAAAGAAACCAGATAAGACTAGGCATGACGAATGATATAGTAATTTACATATCATTACTAATTTTGAACATAAATGGCCTAATACACCACTAAAACTGGAAGAATGGATTAAAACACAAACAATATACAAGTGCCTGCTGTCTTCAAGAGATACATTTAATATGCAAAGATTCCCATAGACTCAGAGTAAAAGGGTGAGGAAAATATTCCATTCAAATGGAAACCCAAAACAAGCAGAAGTAACCATTTTTACATCAGACAAAACAGACTTTAAGTTAACAACAGTAAAAAAAAAAAAAAGATTGTCATTATATAATGATAAAGGAATCAATCAATGAGAAGACATAACAATTTTAAATACACATGCACCTAACACCAGGGCCCCCAGCTTTATAGAACACATTTCACTAGAACTAAAAAAAGAAATAGGCGGCAATACAATAATAATGGGAGATTTCAACACTACACTGACAGTGATGGACAGGTAATCAAGGCAGAAAACCAACAAAAAAATATTGGCATTAGATTAGACACTACAGCAAATGAAACTAATAGAAATGAACAGAGCATTCCACCCGAAAACTACGGAATATGCATTTTTCTCATCAGTACATGAAAAATTATATAACAGACCACAAATCAAGTCTTAATGAATTCAAAAATATCAAAATCATATCAAACGCCTTCTCAGATCACAATTAAATAAAACTAGAAATTAACTCCGAGAAGAACTTGTGAAAGCAAACAAAAATATAGAAGTCGCACAATTTGTCCCTCAATAATAATTAGGTTAAAAATAAAATAAGCATAGATATTTAAAAATTCCTAAAATTGAATGACAATGAAACATGTTATCACAACCTCTGGGACACAGTCATAACTGTGCTCAGAGGAAAAGAGATAGTGTTTAAGGCCTACATTAATAAGACTGAAAGCTTGCATATTGACAACCTAATGTCACACCTCCAGAAACTAGAAAAACATGAGCAAACCAAACTCAAAACTAGCATAAAAAAGAAATAATGTAGATCAGACAGAATTAAATGAAACAGACATTTTTAAAAATTACAAAGGATCAATGAAACAAAAGGTTGGCATTTTTGAAAGAAAAAAAATTTGACAGATCACTATTTAGATTAATTAAGAAACAAGGAAAGTAGATTCAAATTAGCTTAATCAGATATGAAAATGGATACATTACAGTTGATATAATGAAAATACAAAAGATCATCTGAGATTATTATGAATACGTCTACAGAAACAAACTAGACATTCTAGAGTAAATGGATAAATTATTGGAAACAAACAACCCTTAACCTTAATACATGAAGAAAGAGAAAGCCTCAACAGACAAATAACGAGCAGTGAGATTAAAACATAATTAAAAGTCTCCCCCCAAAAAACAACAAAACAAAACTCTAGGATTTGATGAGCTTACAGATGAATTCTATCAGACTATCAAAGACCTTGGTACCAATTTTATTGAAGCTATCCTATAAGACTGAAGAGGAGGGAATTTTCCCTAACACATTCTACAAAACCAATATCACCCTGATACCAAAGCCAGGAAAAGATATATCAAATAAAAAAGATCTACAGGTGAATATCCCTGATGAACATAGATGTGAAAATCTTCAACAAAATATTAGCAAACTGAATTCAGCACATAAAAAAAAAAATACCACCATAATCAAGTGGGTTTTATCCCAGGATGTAAGGATGGTTCAACATACACAAGCAATAAATATGATCCACCACATAAAGTGAATTAAAAACAAAAATCACATGATCATTTCAATAGATACAGAAAAAGTGTTTGATAAAATCTTATGTTCTTTCATAATAAAAATCCATAGACATAAAGGGAACATTCCTCAAAATAATAAAAGCCATGTATGACAAACCCACAACTAATGTCATCCTGAATGGAGAAAAGATGAACACATTTCCTCCTAGGACTGGAAAAAGGTAAGGAAGCCCAACTTTCACCACTCCTATTCAGCATAGTTTTGGATGTTCTAGGCAGAGCAATCAGGCAAGATAAATAAAGGTATCTAAATTGGAAAAGAAAAAATCAAAAATATCTCAGTATGCTGATGGCATAATCTTATACCTAGAGAATTCTAAAGTCTCCTCCAAAAGACTCCTGGACTTAATAAATTAGCTCAGTAAGGTTTCACAATACAAAATAACACACAAATTAGTAGCACTGCTGTACACCAATAGTAACCAAGATATTGGTCTTGAATAAAATCAAGAACTCAGTCAAAAAATGAAAATACCAAGGAATATATTCATCCAAGGAGGTAAAAAAAAAAAAAGCAACTCTACAAGGAGAACTACAGAACACTGATAAAATAAATTGTAGAGGACACAAATGAAGAATCACCCTAAATTCATGGGTTGGAAAAATCAGCATTGTTAAAATGGCCATATTACCCAAAGTAATCTACATATTTAATGCAATACATATCAGACTACCATTGTCATTTTTAGGGGAAAAAAAAAAACTTTGGCTGAGGTGAGTGGATTGCCTGAGCCCACGGGTTTGAGACCCGCCTGGGCAGCAAGACCTCATCTCTACAATAAATCAAAAAAATCAGGCAGGCGTGGTAGCAAATGCCTAAAATTCTGGCTACTCGGAAGGCTGAGGCGGAAGGATCGCCAGAGCCCAGTAGGAGAAGCTGCGGTGGCCAGGAGCGACCACTGCACTCCAGTCTGGGCAACCAAGTGAGACTCCAACTCAAAAAAAAAAACCCAACAACAACAACAAAAAAAAACTTTATGTGAAACCAAAAAAGAGCCAGAATTGCCAAAACGAACTTCTAAGCAAACAAACAAACAGAAAGCTGGGATCAGCATATTACCTGACTTCATATTATACTGTAGTAACCAAAACAGCATGGTACTGATACAAGAGCAGACACATGAATGAATTGAACAAAATAGAGAATCCAGAAATAAACCCAAGTACCTACAACCAATGATTTTGACAAATCTGACAAAAATTTACACTAGTGAAAGTACACTTTATTCAACAAATGGTGCTGAGAAAATTGGATAGCTACATGCAAAAAAGTGAAATTTGATCCTTGTCTCTCACCATATACAAAAATTAACTCAAAATAGAATAAAGATTTAAATGTTACATCTGAAACCATAAAAATTCTAGAAGAAAACCTAGAAAAAAATTATTCTGGACATTCGCCTAGGCAAAAAACTTATGGCTAAAACCCCAAAAGCAAATGCAACAACAACAAAAATAAATGAATGGGACTTAATTAACCTAAAAAGCTTCTGCACAGCAAAATAAATAATCAACACAGTAAATAGACAACTTACTGAATGGGAGAAGATATTCTCAAACTATACATCTGATAAATTACTAATATCCAGAATCTATAAAAACTCAAACAAATCAGCAAGAAAAAAAGCAGATAATTCCATTAAAAGATAAAATGACAAACAAACATCTCTCAAAAGAAGATATACAAATGGCCAACAAACGTATGAAAAATACTCAATATCATTGATTGCCAGGAAAATGCAAGTTAAAACCATAATGAGATACTACTTTACAGCAGTTACAATGCAGTCTACCATTTGATCCAGCAATCTCACTACTAATTATCTACGCAAAGGAACAGAGGTTGTTATATTTTTAAGACACCTGTATTCCCATGTTCATTGCAGCACAACTCACAATTGCAAAGTTGTCAAATTAACCTAAATACCCATCAAGTGATCAGCGAATAATGGGAATGTGGCATATATACATTATGGAATACTAGTTTTTTCTGGGTTTTCTTAAAAGAATTTTATGGTTTCAGATCTGACATTTAAGTCCTTACTCTATCTTGAGTTAATTTTTGTGTATGGTGAGAGATAAAGATCAAGTTTCACTTTTTTGCATGCAGCTATTCAATTTTCCCAGCACCACTTGTTGAATAAATTATAGTTTCAGCCATCAAAGAGAATGGAATAATGTATTGGCAGCAACTAGGATGAAATTGGAGAACATCATCCTAAGTGAGCTAACACAGAAACAGAAAACCAAACACTGCATGTTCTCACTTGTAAGTGGGAGCTGAATTGAGAATATTTCAAGATTTAGAAAATGGCATAATGAGCTGGGCTCTGTGGCTCAGCCTGTAATCCCGCGCCTTTGGGAGGCTGAGGTGAGTGGATTGCCTGAGCCCGCGGGTTTGAGACCCGCCTGGGCAGCGAGACCTCATCTCTTCAATAAGTCAAAAAATCAGCCGGGCGTGGTATCGCGCACCTGTAATTCCGGCTACTCGGAAGGCTGAGGCGGAAGGATCGCCGGAGCCAGCAGGTCGAGGCTGCGGTGGCCGGAAGCAGCCACTGCACTCCAGTCTGGGCGACAGAGTGAGACTCTAACTCAAAAAAAAAAAAAAAAAAACTACAATGAGATACCACCCAACTCTAGTAAGGTTGTTTATCATTAATAAATCAAAAAACAACAGATGTTGGTGAGGGTGTGAAGAAAAAAGAACACTGCTACACTGTTGATAGGAGTGCAGACTACTTCATCCTCTATGGAAAGCAGTGTGTGATTACTAAAAGAACTAAAATTGACTTTCCATTCAATCCAACAATATCTCTCCTGGGAATATACCTGTAGGAACATAAATCATTCTACCAAAAAGACACCTGCATACACGTTTATAGCTGCATATTCACAATAGCAAAAGCATGGAACCAACTCTACTTTCCATCAAAACTGGACTGGATAAAAAAAAAATGTAGTATGTGTATGCAATGGAGTATTACACAACCATAAAGAAGAATGAAACCATGGATTTCACAGCAAATTGGATGGAGTTGGAGACTATTACACTTAGTGACCTGTCACAGAAACAAAGAACTGAATACCACATGTTCTCACTCATAAGTGGGACCTGAACATTAATGCACATTAGTAAAAGGAAGGGATTGGCAGTCACTGCACACTGCCAGGGCATGTAATAACACAAAGTGTACCTGGTCATAAACCAGG
>NW_007090412.1:42653-127688 GCF_000164805.1 Carlito syrichta
GGCAGGCGAGACCTCATCTCTACAATAAAAACAAAAAATTAGCTGGGCGTGGTATCGCGCACCTGTAATTCCGGCTACTCGGAAGGCTGAGGCGGAAGGATCACCGGAGCCCAGCGGGTTGAGGCTGCGGTGGTCGGGGGCAGCCACTGCACTCCAGTCTGGGTGACAGAGTGAGACTCCAACTCAAAAAACTAACCAAAAAAAACAACAACAACAAAAAAGAAAATGGCATAATGGACATTAGAGACTCAAAAAGGAGGGGGTGGGGAGAACAAAAATCACCTATCGGACACAATGTGCACAGGTGGAAGTGGTGGGTACACGTAAGGTCCAGACTTTATTGCCACTATACAATGCAACAATGAAACCAAAACCTATTTGTAACCCTTAAAGTTATTAAAATCAAGAAAAAAAAAACAGTATTAAGAAAACCTCGGTCAGACTCAGTGGCTCAGCCTGTAATCCCAGCACTTTGAGAGGCTGAGGTGAGTGGATTGCCTGAGCCTGTGGGTTTGAGACCAGCCCAGGCAATTTGGCTAGATCTCGTCTCTACAATAAAAAAAAAAATTACCCGGGCATGGTAGTGCATGCCTGTAGTTCAGGCTACTTGGAAGGCTGAGGCAGAAGGATCGCCGGAGCTCAGCAGGTCGACCCTGGGGTGACCATGGCATGCCACTGCACTCTAGCCTAGGTGACGAAGTAAGACTGCAACTCAAAAAAAAAAAAAGAAAACCGCAGAAACCTCACAAACAATTATATGAGGCCTATCCTTTGGTTAGAATAAAGTAATTGATGCCCAAGAAGAAAATTTATTTTAAGGTTCTTTCCCCTAATATTTAAATCATTAAATTTAGCAGATTTCCATAGATATTTATATCAGGACATTCATGGACAATCTGTTAGTCTTCTAGTTTTTGAGACTTTTGAGTATTATATATTGATCTCTGGATCTTGTGACATTAACTACAACAAGTTTTAAATGTTTCTTAATTTTTAAAATACAGTAATTGTCATAAATAAAACAAACTATTTAAATATTTTCTTAGTTTGTGCCTACTTATGTATTATGTGCTTCTTCCTAAGTACAGCTTATAATGGATGTAAAATAGTAATCTATTGATAAACTATTCTAAAGATATTGTATTTACAAATTCTGACACAAACTGTGATATTAGGGTCCTGTCATGTCTTAGCACACATTGAGTTTAACTGAATATATTTACCAACTATTCCACCAGAATAATTTCTTTGACAATTGTAGAATGCAATGCCTATGATTAAGGCATCTGGTAGAGTAAAATATGTGTATATGCTGTATGACTTTCTTGATAAAAAATTACATTAGTCTTAGAGGAAAGTATGTTATTAATGCTAAATATTACTAGTTCTTATGTCAATATTGTGGCTATTGTTGTTTACCACAGCAGTCTATAGTTATATGCAATAATGACTTAAATAGATGTTAGGTTACAATAGTTTTGCCATAAAAATGTTTTTCATCATTTTAGAAAAAATATTAGTAACATGACCTGGATTAAAATTATATTTTTTCTACTTACTGTGTGAAAATTCACATTTTTCTGAGCCTTGTTTTTTTCTCTCTCTGTAAATGAAGGTAATAATATGCAAATCACAAAGTTGTTGATGAATTGAGATAATGTATGTAGTAGAGTCTGGCAAGGGGTTTGACACATAATGTTCAAATATTATATTCAAAAGTATACAAGATGACTGAATTCACATTTTATTGGTATGTATAAATAATTGCAATCTTATTTTAGGCTTTACAATGACTTTGTTGTAGCGCTAAGGAAATAAAACTGCTTTGGGTCATTTGTAAAATAGAGTAATATCATACTCTATGATAACTTCATAAGGAAATAAGAGTATGAAAGTGCTCATTCTAAAAGTTAATACAAATTTAATATTGATAATTATACTAATAAAGGTTATAATTTTGTGTGATTTATGCACATTTATTTTATTTTACTTTATTTTATTTAGGGTCACAGTTGCAGTGTTGTAGTTAGAAATTTGAACTGAGGAAGATCTTAGATCTACATCAAATGATTTACAAAAAAACTATCAAGTAGTGATAAACATTTCTTTTAATACCAATCATCATATCCCAGAGAGATCACATTCGTAATGGACAACCTAGACACTATGAGAAATTATCCTTCCAGCAAGATACAGTATTTCAAATGAGAAAGAGGAAGAAGGAAATGCGGATTTCCTAGCGATGTGATATAATTCTATAGGTATTGGATGGAATATTATTCTTACAGTATCGAGTTTATTACAGGTGAGTTTATTTATTAAATTTTATTTTACTATAAAGTAAGTGTACAAGTAAGGATTAACTATACAAGTAGGTTGCATTCAGGTGAAGTTTATGCCTCCAACTAGCCTTTGCTTCCCCTGGTGTGGGACCAGGTACCCTTTGTGTGTTTCATGACCACCTCCCCGGCAGTGCCCAGTGACTGCCAATCCCTCTCTTGTGCTAATGTGACTAATGTTCAGGTCCCACTTAGAAGTGAGAACATGCAGTATTTAGTTCTTTGTTTTTATGATGCTTTACTAAGTATGAAGGTCTCCAACTCAAATTTACTGTGGAGTCCATGATTTTGTTCTTCTTTATGGGTGCATAATACTCCATCACATAAATGTAGCACATTTTCTTTATCCAGTCCATTTTCAATGGGCAATAGGATTGGTTCCATGTTTTTGATATTATGATTAGTGAGGCTGTAAATGTGTGTGCAGGCGTCATTTTTGTAGAACTATTTATGTTCCTCCAGGTATATTCCCAAAAGAGGGGTTGCTGGATCATATGGAGGGTCAATTTTTAGTTCTTTTAGAAATTACCACACTGCTTGCCATAGAGTTTCAACTAACTTGCACTCTCACCAACAGTGTAGAAGTATTTCCATTTCTCTGCACCCACACCAGTATCTGCTATTTTTTAATGTATTAATGATGGCCATCCTTACTGGAGTTAGGTAGCATCTTATTGTAGTTTTGATATGCATTTTTCTGATGATTAGTGAGACTGAGCATTTTTAAGGTATATGTTGGCTGCCTGTATATCTTATTTTGAAAAATATCTATTCATGTCCTTTGCCTACTTTTTAAAAGCATTGGTTTTTTTGTTTGCTTGCCTTTTTTTTTTTTTTTTTTTTTCCTTTCAACTAGTTTGTTTCTTGTAGATCCTGGATGTTGGGTCTTTGTCAGATAGGTAATTAGCAATTTTTCCCCCATTATATTGGTTGTCTCTCCACTCTCCTGATGATTTCTTTCACTGTGCAAAAGCTTTTCAGTTTGATGAGGTCCCACTTCTTTATCTTAGCATTTATGGCGTTTGTTTTTGGGGATTTGGTCATGAATTTGTTGCCTACTCTGACGCACATGAGAGTGTTTGCTGTGTTTTCTTCTGGGATTCTTCTAGTTTGAGGTGTTACATTTAGGTCTTTGATCCATTTAGAGTTGACTTTTGTATCTGATGTTAGGTAGGGATTGAGTTCTATTCTTCTGCATGTAGTCAGCCAGTTTTTCCAACACCATTTGCTAAATGTGGTCTCCCTTCTCCAGTAGTTGTAACTGGTGGCTTTGTCAAAGATGAGTCAGCTGAGAGATTGAGATTTTGCTTCCAGAATCTCTGTCCATTTCCATTGGTCTATGTGCATATTCTTGTGCCATTACCAGGCTGTTTTGGTTACTGCAGTATGATAGTGAAGTTTACAGTTTGGACATGAGCTATCTCCTGCTTTGTTCCTTTTGCTGAGGATTGCTTTGGCTGTTTGTGTTGGGTTTTTGTTTGTTTATTTGTTTCTGTCAGAATTTCCATGTTGTCATTTCCAGGTCTGAGAAAAATGATGTTGGTAAATTGATGAAATCTGTGATTTGCCTTGGGTAGAATGGACATTTTGACAATATTGATTCTTCTGATTCATGTGCATAGAATTTTTTTTTTCCATTAGTTTGTGGCATCTTGAATTTTTAAAGCAGTGTTTTGTAGTTCTCATTGTAAAGAACTTTCACTATTCTGGTTAGGTGGATGCCAAGGTATGTCATCTTTTTGTGGATATTGTAAATGGTATTGTGCTTTATATTTGCTTTTCTGTCTGCTTGTTGCTGGTGTATAGAAATGCAACTGTCTTTTGCATGTTGGTTTTATAGCTCAAGACTTTACCAAAGTCAAATATCAGTGCAAGGAGTCTTTTGACAGACACTCTAGAGTTCTCAATATATAGAATCATATCATCCACAAGAAAAGATAGCTTGACTGTCTATTTTCCTATTTTGATACCTCTGATTTCCTTCTCTTGCCTGATTGCTCTGGCTAGGACTTCCAACACTATCATGAATGGGAGGGGTGAGAATGAACCCCTTATGTCCATTCTTAGGGGGAATGTTTCCAAATTCTGTGCACTGGGGAAAATGCTGTCTGTGGGTTTATCATAGATGGCTCTTACTGTTTTGAGAAATATTCCTTCTATGTCTTAGTACTCAAGTGTTTTTATCAAGAAGGAATGCTGGATTTTGTCAAATTGGTTTTTAGTAATGATATAATCATGTTGTTCTTGGTTTTACATCTGCTGATGTGCTAAATTATGTTGATGTCTTGTGAATGTTGAACCTGCCCTGCATCCCAGGAATGAAGTCCATCTAGTCATGGTGTATGACACTTGAGACGTTTGTTTGATCTGATTTGCTAGAATATTACTGGGAATATTTGCATCTATGTTCATCAAGGATATTTGTCTGTAATTCTCTTTCCTTACTGGCTCTTTTTCCAGGTTTGGGTATCAGTAAGATTTTGGCTTCATACAATGAGTTGGAGAGCATTCCATCTTTCTTGACTCTCTGGAACGCATTCAACAAGATTGGTATCAACACTCCCTTGTATATCTTGCAAAATTCAACTAGGATGCCGTTGCATCCAGGGCTTTTTTCTATATTTTTAACAGACTGTGTTAATTCAGTGTTTTGGTCTTCAAGATCTGAGATTCTTTCCTCTGCTTGGTTGAGTGTGTTCCCAATATTTGTTACTTTGTTGTTGATTTTAAGAATGGAGGTCCTTATTTCCATTATTTCAGAGTAGGCTTTTTTGAAGTTGGCTAACTTCACTTTTACTTTCTGTACAATTTATTTGCTGGTTTCTTCTTGTTTCTCTTGGTTCTTGTCAAGTTGTGCTATCCATTCTCTGATTTCTTTGGCTTTTACTGGGCAGGTTGTTCTGAGGGGTTTCCATTGTTTGTGCTCTTGTGGCTGCTTTTTTGTGTGCTGTCTCTTTAAAATTCTGAGAATTGTTTTTTTCTTCTTTCCTCTTTTGTCACAGAACTCTCTTTACTCAGAGAGAGGGAGAAATTCCACTCTGTGGCAGGTTCTTGTAAATGCAGATTTTTTTTCTCAGCTGCTAAACTGGTCAGGCCAGATTCTCAGTCCCCTGCTGCATGTGATTGATGGCTAGTGGTAGAAATGGGGTGGTGAATATACCCAGTATGTTTCAGAATCACTTGCTCCCTCCATCGCCTAGTGTGAATTCAACTCCCATACATGCATAACTTGGAGTGAGGGAATGGGCCACCTGAATTCAGGCGGCTGCCTTTTTGGTCTCTGTGTGTTCCAGGAGACCACTGCTCTTTGCCAGGATTTCATCCTCCCTAAAGTGTTCATGGTGCCTCCTTTAATCAGCAGCTGGGTCCTCGCTCTCTGAACTGTGTCCAAGGGAGACACAGTTTGTTACTCCTGCAGGTGCTGGAAGTGGGCTTTTCAGTCAGATCACCTTGCTTACGGACCTTCCCTGCATGGAAACTGTTTCCTTCTACACCTGGTCTCTGTTGCCCACCACTGTATCCTGAACAGGTTACCTCCCACATGAAACTGATGTTTTGAGCATTGCTGGAGAGGTGAACTGATTCAAAGCATCTTATAATCACTCAACCGATCTACCTTTTCTCTGTGTGTGCCTGGTGTAGGGCAGGAGATAGGGTGCCTGGAATTCCATGCTGTGACTGCCTGGAGTCTATACAAAGAGACCTTGTGGGATTCACGTCCAAAAGTGCTCTGGGAGCTCTTCTAATGGCAGCAGAATCTCTACTATCTGTCTTGCTAAGGAAGAACAATGTCAATCAGCAGCTCCATAGTGGCCATCTTGGCTCCTCCCCTCACTGGTTTACTTCCATCATAAACTCACAGGCATGTAAAAAATCCCTACAAAATATAACCTTATTCTGAGTCTTTCTCTCTAGAAACTGATGATGGTATTAATCCACTCTCATATTAATAAAAATCACCTAATTTCCACTTCTTGCAATTTCAACAGATAAATTTGAATAAATGACAGTTTATTCATGTGGTTCTGATTTTTGAAGACCATTTATTTCAAATCTTTGGTTTGCAAGCCTAATTTATGTAGAAAACATTCTACCATGGAAGTTGGTAAGCCTTGACTGATCTTAAGATATTCTAGAAAATAGATGTCTGTGAAAAGTGTTCTCTGCTAAGATATATTATTGTCTCTTATTAAAATCTACCTCTTTAAAGTCTGTGGGATGTACTGGGAAAACTTCACTAATTAAATATCACTTTTCCCTTAGGCAATTTTGATTGTCAATTCAGTTCAGTTCAATGGTGTCAAAAATGAAGAGTATGTATTTTGTAATGTAGTGAAACTGAAAAAGAATATTTTACAAAGAGAAAGTATATATTTGGAGATTGGCAAGTATTTTAGTGTGGCTTAAACATAAGATACATGGGCAACTGGCAAGAAATATATTAATATGATAAGATGAAATTTTAATTGGTAGGCATTATGAAGACATGAGGTATTTTAGAGTGTGATAGGATCATATTTTATCTTGAGATTCTAGCCAACTACTAAGTCAAATAAAGCATCTCTACAGCATAACTTGTGACTGCTGTACCAGACTGTTAACTGTATTTGTGAAACTGAAATCTCTGGACAATGACTGTTGTATTAGTGAGAAGTATAACTTCAATAATTCAATTCAAATGTCTATACCTAGGTGAAACTAGGATAATGAGAGACTTTATCATAACATAGGTAGCAGATTTTGTTTTATTTATGTGAACAAAACACTCACTTGAAACTTCAGAGTTCTTTAATAAAGAAAATTTTAACCTACAAAATATCAAAAATGAGAATGAAAAGTTATATTCCAAAATTCTAAAATAATGCAAATTAGCTGCTGCAGAATGTCTAATTTTAAATGGTACTAACTCTTAAGAAAACTGCTATAATAAAAGAGCAACAAAAATGAAAATTACAACTAACTAGTTGTATTTGATTAAAATCACCTATTGAACAATAGATAATTTTTACTCTAAACAATTGCCTCAATTTTAGCAGACTTCATATTGAATTGTCTTTTTCAGTAGTAAACACAAGTATAGTTGCTTTCATAAGAGTATAGCCAATTTGTGGTTTAAGAGGAAAAGAAAGAAAAGAAAAACAGTAGTTAAAACCATGCCCACATTGGACCAGCTGCCTCTTTTGTGAAACTTGGTAGCTAAGAATATAGGTTGTGATTATTATATTTACATCAAGACTGAAAAGTAATGATTGATGAGGAAGAGAAGGGGAAGGAGGAGAAAGAAGGGGAGGATTCAATAGAGATAGTATGCAACCCACAACAAATAAAATAGATATTATCTGACTATTTACAAAAAAAAAAATTGCCAGACAATGGCCTAGAAGACATTTGGTTACAACTTATCGTTGCAAAAATACATGCATTCAGAATTAACTAAAATCTTTATAAGGTTATTTAAGAGGGAGCTTATAGCAAGTATTAGGTTCCTACACCCTAGATTTAGGGTTTTTACTTTAGCACCCTTCAAGATAGAATGAAAGCTTCTCAGCATATACACAGCTGACATAAAATACTTCATATCATTTACTTGTAAGAAAAAAAGTGCTTAATGTTTAGTGCAAAGACTTAATTAAGTCGTTTAACTCTTAGTATTTTTTAAAAAATGGATTACCTACCCTTATGTAATCTTTAACATTTCAGCCATCCATAAATGATGTATTTAGAAGGTATAAAACAGAACAAGATGAGCTACTTTTCCATCAAATGTGTTCTAATGAAGTTGAAAAATATATATATTGGAGAACTTCTGCCTAGAATATCAGAAGCATGCAACTACAAAAAAAATGAATATTGAATTACATATTTCATAACATTTAGTAAGCACCCATTCCAGAGGAGGGTCAGTCACTGAAGCACTCATCCCAGAGGACAACCAGTCACTGGAGTACCCACAATAAAATAGAGATAGTCACATGTGGACAAGTTATGGAGCAGGGCCATACACTGGACCATGGGTCACAGAGTAGGACCAGTCACTGGGGCAATAATCACAGAGGAGTGCCTGTCTTGAGGTAACCATTATAAAGGAGTGCCAGTTACTGGAGCACCCATCACAGAAGAAGACTAGGCATTGGAGCACTTGTTACAGCGAAGGGCTAGTCACAGGGACACACATATCAGAGAAAAACTAGTCACTGGGGTACCATCATAGAGGAGGACCAGTCACTGCAATACCCATCCCAGAGGAGGGCCAATCACTGAGGCACCAATCTGACAGAAGGGATAGTCACTGAGGCATCATTAAATAAAATCAAACTGAAATGCAACTGCTTTTGTTGCATTGATTTTCTATCACATAACTCTAATAAATTAATTTATTCTAACAATTTTTTGTGCCATTTTTAGGATTTTTCTACATATAAGATTTTGTAATTTGCAAACAGACTATTTTACTTTTTCCATTTTAATTGAGTTGACTTTTACTTCTTTTTCTTGCCTAATTGCGCTGCACTTTCAGTAGTATGTTCAAGAGAAATGGCAAGCGTGCGCACACTTGCCTTAATTCTGATCTTAGAGAAAACGTTTTTAGTTTTCCATTATTGATATGATGTTATCTGTGAGCTTTAAATATATGGCCATTGTGTTCTTGAATTAAATTCCTTCCATACCTAGTTTGTTGAGATTTTTTTTCTGTGTCATAAAAGTATGTTGAATTTTGTCAAGTGCTTCCTCTGCATCTATTGATATGATTATATTCTTTTTATTCTTTATTCTGCTAATGTGGTGTATCACATTAAATAATTTGCATATATAGAACGGTCCTTGCATCAAAAAGATGAATCATATTTGGTCATTAGGTATGATGTATTTACTGTGCAGTTGAATTATAATTATTGATATTTTGTTGAGTTTTTAAAAAATCTAGGCCCATCAGGGATATTTGTCTCCAAATAGTATTCAAAAAGACAATTAAGAAAATAATCACATTTATGATAGCATCAAAAAGAATAAAATATTTAGGAATAAACTTAACCAAGAACTGAATGACTTAGAAACTGAAAACTACAAAAATTTGATTAAAAAAATTAATGAAGACAAAAATAAATGGAAAGACATCTTATATTCATGGGTTGAAAGACCTGATATTGTTAAACTCTCCTTACAGTCCACAGCAATATGCAGACTCAATGTAATATCTGTCAAAATTCCAAAGTGGCTTTACAAAACTAGAAAAAAAAAGTCCTAGAATTCCTATGGAATCAGAAAATGTCCTCAAATAGCCATAAAATCTTGAGAAAGAAATAAACTGGAGGAATCACAGGTCCTGATTTTACAATATGTTACAAAGTGACAGTAGTTAAAACAGTATGATACTGTCAAAAAAACAAACACATAGACTAGTGGTTCAGAATAAAAAGCCCAGAAAAAATGTATTTAGAGTCAATTGATCTTCCAAAAAAGTATGAAGGATACACAACCAAAAAAAGGAGAATTTCCTCAACAAACGGGGTTGTGACAACTGGGTACTTACAAGCAGGAAAAAAAAAATTTATACCCTATCTCACATCGCACCGTACACAAAAATTAGCTCAAAATGGATTAAAGACTCAAGCATCAGGTCTGAATGTCTAAAATTCTTTGACAAAAACATAGGAAAAAAACCTCCTTGATATTCGTCTTGGCAATCATTTCTTGGATATGACACCAAACACACAAAGCAATGGAGATAAAAAGTTCAAAAACTAGAATTAGTCACATTTTTGGTGTAGGGACATGAGAATTATGTTTTTTTCATTCTCATGAGTAGAATACTTAATTATATATTTCATGATATTTAGAAGCCATTTTAAGATAAGATTATTCAACCATGGTATCTTTCCTCCATAAGAAAAAATTTCAACATTTTGGCTTCCATGTGTATTTATCTATATTTTACCTATATATTTTATCCATTAAAAATAGAAATACAAATCCTTACAAATTACAAAGAGAATTTTAACAAACTTTTGGCCACGGTTTCATTCTAAAAGCAATGTAGTGCTTTGAAAGTACAGCACTTTTAAAATGCAGTGCTTTTTTGTTTGCTATTATACCACGATTTTATATTCATGATTTTCAATGAGACCATTTCAGAAATGTCACAGAAATGAATCTAGTGAAGGTTGAGGGGTAAAATTAGTGATTTAAGATTAAGATGAATACTAACTCTACAAGAATTTTGAATATTATCACTAAAAAACCAGTTTCCTAAAGATATTCTTCTTCTAGAATCAACTTCTACTACAGCATACTGACAATTTGCCAAGTCTCGATAAAGTTCTTAATAAGTGCCTAAATCCAGAGTTCTCTTATTATATCTTTATTTTCCTACCCTGTGCCTCTAAGTAAGTAATCTATAACATAAAGAATACATCTATGATTGCATGTGTCATGCAATACCATTCTTTACTTTGAAGGCAGCATAAGGTTCATAACTTCCTAAATTTAAGATTTTCACAATTAACATCATTTTTTCTTGAAATTGTCAGCCAAGAATACTATGATGATCAATTGCTTTATCACCCTCCTGTCTTTGTAAAGTGCATCTGTATAGTTTCTACTGTGTATTCACTTTGCCCTGTTCATAATATTTTAAAAGTTTTTATTTATATTTTTCTTACAGCACAAATGGAATATTCATCAGTCTTTTAAGATAAGAATTATAAGCAACTTGACAGCAGGCATTAATTCCTAAAACCATGTAGGAACTTTTTTTTGAGAAAATATCTGAATACTTTCAAAGATATGGCCTCAAAACATGTAGAAATTTAACTGACAATGTCATTACCTACTACAAATTAAAGCAACTTAGCCAAATGACATATTTCATGAATGTATTAAATTTCTCTCTTATGATTCACAAAAAGCAGAATTTTTAGTTGTAGGACATTTCAAAACAGCAATTTCAAAGATATAAATTGCTCTGATTATTTTTAGAAAACATTATAATTTTTTTATAATTTGTAGTTCACCAATCAACACATCTATACTAATCCATTGTTTTATTTCCCACCATTAAAATTTATCTTCAACTTTTTTATATTTAGGCATATATTTTGTATGTTTGTGTTTGTAGCTCCACTATATGACTACACATATAGGTATCACTGTAGACACTGGCCAAATATGTTTCTGCAAATTAAATAGAGTCAACATATGATAAGCAGCACCAGAAAAATTTTGTTAAAAAATATAAGGCATCTTTTTATCAAACAAACTCATCTCCAACAGCAACAAGGTGTGCTGTACTAATTAATGTATTTCTGCATCCAAAGCAAGATGTAATAAAGTGGGGCTAGAGTAGCTACAAAGATTAAGGGGATGACACAAATATGAGATAAAAACAAAGATAATATTGGTACTGTTTTTCATGAAAAGATTCAATAAGCATTTCTTAAACTGAATCTGGTTGCCTTAAATCAGAGTTATGAAGAAGGCTAACAACTTAAGAACAGACAAAATTAATCCATGTTGATAGAAATCAAAACAGTGAATGCTTTTTTGGAGGAGGAGATTAACTGAAAAAAAGCACAAGAAAATTTGGGGGCTTAAATAAATGTTTAGTTAGTTGTTGTAACATAGCTGTATATATTTTTCAAGACTCATTGAACACAAAATCTGAGAATTTTACTGTTTGTAATTTTGCTTCACTGAAAAAAAGGAGAAATTGAATAACCCGAACATACACTTATTCACCAAATATCAATTTTCCAATATATTGATTCATTCTCTTGAAATTTCATTAAACCATGATTTTCAGGACAAATAAAACAAACTATTGCTACATATGGGCTAAATAAATAAGTCATATGGCAAGATTTATTATGTTATTTGGAAATGTAAATTTTAAACTTAGTTTTGAAAAGTCTACATCTATTTCACAATGGAAAGGAAAAAAATACTGATATTGAAAGCAATTTATTTTCTGTTCGGTTAAAGTAACATTTTGCTATATTCTTCAGAGTTTCTGAGCTGTAACCTCTCTTTCTCCATGAACTAGTCCCCACATAAAAAGGTTGGTATTCTGTGTAAACCTCTACAAACACTATTTAGAACTTTGGTATGGTTTACTATTAAAAGCTAAAAAAGAAATTTCAGAAAGACTGGGTTTGATTATTTTGTATTTTTCTCACAAATAGAACCTCATCAAGAAAAATATAGACTTAAAAAATTGTTAAGGAAATAAAAAACATAACGAATAATGCTATAAGGAATAGTCCTTTTAGGTAAAACCTAAAGGTTTGGAATACCCGTTACTGTAATATAAAACATACAAAATATAAGGCATTTTGACAAAAATTTTCTGAAGTTGCCCTGAATTAGAACAAAACCTTTAATATGAGGGCTATGATACACTTTTTAAAAAAAGCTATTACGAAGGAAGAGCAAAATCTTCCTGTTAATATGTAAAGCTGGAGAA
Source organism: Carlito syrichta (assembly GCF_000164805.1). Taxonomy (NCBI): domain Eukaryota; kingdom Metazoa; phylum Chordata; class Mammalia; order Primates; family Tarsiidae; genus Carlito; species Carlito syrichta. Next base: position 55,452 of record NW_007090412.1, read on the forward strand.
AACAAGATTCTGAGTATAAGGTATCCAAAATATTATTTTGGAAGTTATAGAATGAGATTATTTCTTAGTGGGACCTATTAGCCTCATGATTCAATGATTCTAGCATGTATAATTACCTCTAAGTGTATAAAACTTAACAGGTAAGGGCATTTATTGCTAGAAGATTATATTTTAATACTGAAAATATTTTGAGGTAGAGTAAATTATTTTGTCTCCTATAATATTACAACTATTTATTAACAAACTAATATTATTTTATTTTGCTCTAAAAATATTAAAACTAATTATACATCCTAATATTTTATAGTACTAAATTCACCTAACTATAAACAATTATATGTCCTCATTAATTCTTATAAGTAATATCCATTTTGAAGAATTCAAATTCAAAGTTTATTTTAATATCTTCATGTTTGCTATGATCAAATGATTTTCAAGCACTTTTTATTTTTTTTTTTTTGAGTTGGAGTCTCATTCGGGTCCCCAGACTGGAGTGCAGTGGCACACTCCCGGCCACCGCAGCCTCGACCTGCTGGGCTCCGGCGATTCTTCCGCCTCAGCCTTCCAAGTAGCTGGAACTACAGGCGCGCGCTACCACGCCCTGCTAATTTTTTTTTTTTTTTTATTGTACAGTTGAGGTCTCGCCAAGTTACCCAGGCAGGACTCGAACCCGCGGGCTTAGGCAATCCACTCACTTCAACCTCCCAAGGCGTGGGATTACAGGCTGAGCCACTGAGCCCGGCTCTCAAGCACATTTTTAAAAAGGTCACATGGGCTAATAATTTGTTGAGAAATTTAAGTCTTGAGAGACAAACAAAACACTGACCGAAAAAGAATTTAAAGTAAATATACACTTAACAGAGAAAGATGTAAAATGGCTCTTAAATATAGGAAAACAGGATTAAATGAATTCATATTAAGAAATATATAAATTAAAACCAATGAAATAGCACTTCTTACATAGCAGATTGGTAAACAATTAAAACTATGAAAACACATTCTGTGGGAAAGAAAATAAGCACACTACTTTAGGAGGGGAATGTGGCAATACCTAAGAAAACTAAATTTTGTACTTACCCTTTCACCCAGAAATTTGTTATAAGAATTGTTCTTGAAATACATGCATTCGGCAATATAAAAATACATACGCACAGTGTTATTTATGGCACTATTGTTTGTAATTCCAAAATAAGATTTAAAAATTCTCACATGGGAGAGTGGTTGAGTAAACTTTACTACATCTTCTAAATGAATGATTATATAGTTGTAAAATAAGAACAAAAGATATATCTATGAATACACACTGGAAAATTTCCAGAATATATTGTTAAGTGAAAAAAAGGCAACAGGAGAGAGTATATGTTTTGTGCTATAATACATGAGAAAGCTATATTAAAAAAATATTGCACAAAACGAAATTTAAAAAGTACAAGTCAGAAATTAAATAGATAAGTTAGCTAACAAGGGCTAGTTGGGAATGAGGTGGAAATACTGGGAAATATGAAAAATTTTGAACGGAAAAATGTGAGAGAATGATATGTCTCTGAGTATTACTTGTTACATAGTTTTGACTTTCTGAGCAATGGTAACATTTCAAAACACCAAAAGTAAATGAAGAATTAAAATTAACGAATATAAAAAATGAACACAAATAGTAAAAGAATAAATTAATCATATTACAATGAGTAATACAAGCACACTGAAGACAGTATAGAAATAAAGAGTTAAGCTAGTTAACATTGAAAACAGAAATTTAATTATATTAAATAAGGATAATAACAGAAATGGCTATATATAAATTTGTCTTCTAAGTTTTGTTTCGTAGGTTTTATAATGTTATTTATAACACTTTTATTGAGCTATAATTCAAATATCATAAAATGTATGCATTTAAGAATTCAATTCAAAAATATTAATAAATAAACTTGTTTACTTATAGCGTTGTGCAATCATCACAATTTAATGTTAGGACATTTTAATTACACTAAAATGAAACATTATAACCATTAACAATCTTCCCTACCCTCTCATTCGGCCCTAGTTAACCGCCATTCTATTTATTATCTTTACTAATTTTCCTATTCAGTGCCTTTTCTATAAATTGAATCATATAATACATGACTTTTACCACTTAGTGCAATGGTTTCAAGGTTAATTTATTTTGTGGCAAGAATCAGTACTTTATTTCTTTTTATGGCCTTCAAATATGTTTTTTGACAAGTATATATGTGCATGTGCACACACATTGTTAACCATTTATCAGCTGATAGACATTTGAGCTGTTTCTATTTTTTGATTAATCTAAATAACACTGTTATGAACATCTGTGTGCAAATTTTTTGAATAGATGTATTTTTTAATTGAACTGGCTATATACTTAAGGGTCAAACTGCTGGGTCATATGGTGAATCTAGTTTTCATCTTTTGTGTAACTACCAGATAATTTCTAAAGCATTCTACAACATTTTACATTCTCACCAGCAGTGTGAGATAGTTCCAATTTTTCCACATCTCCACTCTTTTTTTTTTTTTTTTTTTTTGAGTTGGAGTCTCACTCTGTCGCCCAGACTGGAGTGCAGTGGCCGCTCCCGGCCACCGCAGCCTCGGCCTGCTGGGCTCCGGCGATCCTTCCACCTCAGCCTTCCGAGTAGCCGGAATTACAGGCATGCGCCACCACGCCCAGCTGATTTTTTTGATTTATTGGTAGAGATGAGGTCTCGCTACCCAGGCGGGTCTCGAACCCGCGGGCTCAGGCAATTCACTCACCTCAGCCTCCCAAAGGCGCGGGATTACAGGCTGAGCCACCGAGCCCGGCTCATCTCCACTCTTATTTATTACTTTTTAAAAAAATTTGAAACAGTAATTATTGAATTAAGGTATTCAATTGATTAGATGAGACTCACCCACATGCATGGTAACTTGCTTTGCTGACAGTCTAATAATTTAAATGTTAATCTTATCTAAATGAATAACTTTACAGCAACATCTAGACTTATATTTAACCAAGTATCTGGGCACTGCGGCATAATAAAGTCGACACACAAAGTTGACCAGCAAAATCCAACCCTTTCTTCACTTGACACCTATACACATTTAAAACCATACTTAATCTTCAAACAAGATCTACAAGGTTATTATTTCACCTAACATGATATAACTATCCTTTGTACATTACAATACACTAATCTTTTTTCTAGAAGAGAATGTACATTCCTTGGGTGATGTTTGCTCTTTTTCTTATACTTTGCAATTTAAATACTATAGTGCAAAGTTAATAATACTCAAATACTATAAAATAAAGTCAATAATCTTATAAGATAAAGGAATACAAAATGGCAGAAAATAGTTATTTGACAAGTGTTGATACAAACAAACATATTCAAAACATAATAAGAAATATGAATGACAGTTATTGTCTTCTATTTTGTAACTGGTCACATAGTAGTAGCTGGTATTTGTAACTATCTTCTTCTACAATATATTCCATATTGTCTTGACCATCAGGAAGCACTTCAGCTGGTCATGGTTAATTACGTGGCGGGGTTATCCAACCCTTCATTGCCAAATGGTCTGGGCCATTAGTAGCTCTGTTTCATTGAGTGCTTGTAGTTGTTCATTTACTTTAATCACAGAGCATGATAATCTTAAAAGACACTAAGAGATTGCCTGTATTCGAGAAATCCTTGTCCTTACCGCCACTGTGAAGTAGTAGTCTAATTTCCCATTGGTAGTTATAATCAGTCAACCCAATCAGTCCAATAACTTTCTTCTTTGTTGATTCAGAGGCATGAGGAGCCCCTAGTGACTGGGTAGTAGTCTTAACTTCCAGTTCAGTGGAATCATTGCTGTGTCTCCTAGTGAAAGGATTTTTTCCCTTTGGTGCCAAAATCTCTAGGACATCTGAGCATAGGTTCATGAGAACAGAAAGTACAAAATTTAATAGTGGATTACCAGCATAATAATAACTGATGTCATTCTCATCGCCACTCTTTGATTCCTGGACCCATGAATCCTGACACTAGAGAGACAACACAAGGTATAGGATTCTGATTCAGAGCATATACAATCTCCTGGAAAAATTTTACACAGTCCTGCAAGGTAGTTTTACCTAGCTTGCAACGTAACTGAGTTTTCAAAAGGCCATTTGCGATCATTAATTTTAGGCATCAACTTGACTGTATTAAGGGATACTCAAATAACTGGTAGAGCACTATTTCTGGGTATGTCTATGAGAGTGATTCCAGATAAGATCGGCATTTGAACCAGTGGGGATCAGTAAGGAAGGTCTTTCTTCACTAAGGTAGGCAGGTATTATTCAATCTGTTGAAGGTCCAAGATAGAGGAAAAAGACAAGGGGAAGTTGAATTTAATTTTTGTTCTGGATCTGGAACACCTATTTCCCCTTGCCCTCTAAAATGGAACTCCACGTTCTTCATCATTTGGACTGCACCCAACATAGGAGCACCAGGTTTCATAAATGAACTGCTAAGTAAACTAAAAGAGGATATTGATTCACAATTACAACTGGAGACTTAAATACCCCACCAACAATCCTAGATAGAACATCAAGGCAAAAAATCAGTAAGGGGATCCAGAACCTCAACTTGATGCTTAAACAATTGGAATTAATAGACATCTACAGAACACTTCATCCACAATTACAGAGTACACATTCTACTCATCAGCACATGGGACATACTCCAAGATTGATCACATTCTTGGACATAAATCAAACATAAAATAATTCCAAAGAAATTGAAATAACACCATGCATCTTCTCATGTCACAGTGTAAAAAAATACATATTGCTACCAACAAGATATCCCCCAAATTCACAAAGATATGGGCACTAAAAAACACACTGTTTAATGACTCTTGAGTCAACACAAAAATTGTTGTTTTACTTAATTTTTTTAGTTCTTTTCTTCCAGCATTTTAAATATGTCATTTCAATGCCTTCTGGTTTTATAGTTCCAGATGAGAAGACAGCTATTAATCTGAATGAAGATCCCTTGCATGTGATAAGCCATTTAAGTCATTTTGCTTCTGCAGGTTTCAATATTTTTTTGACTATTTACAGTCTGATTTTGATGTAGCTAAGTGTGGATCTTTCTACCTGAAGTTCACTGAGCTACTTAATGTGTAAATTAATGGTTTTCATAAATTTGGGGAGTTTTCGGTTATTATTTATTTTTCCCTTTTCTCATCTCAGTCCTCCTTCTGAGATTATCATAATATGTATGCTGGTACACTTACTGGTAACCCATATTTTTTTGAGATTCTGCTAATTATTCCTAAGTCTTTGTTTTTACTCCTCAGACTATATTAACTCAATTTCTTTACTTTCAAATATGTTAAGTTTTTATTATCTCAGCAGAATCTGCTTGAGATCCTTATTGGGGTAGTTTTAAAAATTTCAGTTATTTTATTTTTCAGCTTCAGAATGTCTCTTTTTAAATATTATTTCTATCTAATTGTTTAGATTCTATATTTGGTAAAAACATCATGGCTAAGATTTCCTTTAAGTCATTGTACATAAATATTTTTAGTTTTAATTCTAATTTCCTCTAAGCCATCATACATGGCTACATTTGTTTTAGAGAGATATGTGTGTGTGTGTGTGTGTATGTATATATATATATATAAAATAATGTGTGTATATATATAAAATAATGTGTGTATATATATAAAATAATGAATGGAGACATGGTTGTATGTTTCAGTTAGCTATGTCCACTTAGATGTCTTAGTTATAATGACATTCAGTGGCAATGAGCACACTTACCATTCAGATCTTAGTTTCCTTAGATTATAAGTACCCTTCTCCCACTAAAATAAATAAATAAATAAATAAATAAAAAATTTTTAAAAATATGACTATTTGTAGCAATGATTGATTTCAGGATTAATGCAGAGATGGTATAAGATAAGCCTGGAATAACTAAAAAATAATAAAAAGCTCAAAAAATTATGTTGGCATAATGAAAAAAAAATGAAGCCAACTTGAAGTGACTTCCAATACTCATATCTGGGACAATTTGAACATGGAAATAAATAGTCTTAACAATTATATAATACATAGAAAAACAAATAACCTTGAGACCTTACTGATACATTCATAGACAATTATAAAAATATGTAGATGGGTGAAGAAAGACAACTGATGTTTAAAATAGAATTTTAAATATGAAAAGATGAAAATAGAAAAATAACAATTATTTCAGTCAACATTGCAGTATTAATTGTTGCAGACAATAATCATCTATGAACACTAAAATAGAAAAATACATGATAAAAATTGGATATTTGCATTTCTCAGAGTATCTTACTACAAAAAAACTTATTAACTACAAGTTTTTAAGTTATTAAAGTTAATATTCCCAATAATGACCCATATTGATATCATATATTCCCTGACATAATACATTTCTATGTGATGCTTGTCAAAAGTGTATAGCAGCAATCTAACTGTGAAAAAAGCTCAGACAAAACTAAACTAATGGGTATTCTACAAAATACTTAGCCAGTACTTTAAAAATATGTCAAGATCTGTCTCATCATCTCAGTCTGCTTGTGCTGATGTAACAAAATACCACCGACTGGGTAATTTACAAACAATAGACACTTTTTATTGTTCTGAAGTTTGGAAAGATTAGGATAAAAGTAGTGGCAGGATTGGTATGTGATGCAGACTTCTTTCAAGTTCCCATTCTGTTTTTGCACCGTTTGAAAGGGAGAAACACTGTCCTCACATGGTAGAAGGGATGGAAGGGGCAAAAAAGATGAACTGGCTCCATCAAGTATTTTATTAGGGTAGTTAATCTCATTCATGATGGCAGAGCCCACATGACTCAATCACCTACTAAGGCCACACCTCGTATTACTGTTGCATTTGGAACTTAAACTTAAACATGAGTTTTAAAGGTGACAAAAACACTTAAACCATAGCTTTCCACCCTTGGTTCCCTAAAATTCATGTCCTTCTTACATACTACCTACATTCATTCCAATACCATAGTCCCAAAATCTTAACATGTTCTAGTGTTAAACCCAAAATTCAAAATCCGAGAGACCACCAGAGAGCCAGCTCTGATGCAAATACATGAGGGTCTTTATTCAGGCTCAAGTCTGGGCTCATGTTTGAAGCCAACGCAGTGGTTTCAGGGATGAGCGCCCCGATCCAGTATAGCAAGCAGTTTTTATGCATAATTACAGAGGGAGGGGCTGGGCATGACTGGTTTTTCTTAGGCTTACAACATTAACCAATCAGAAGAGGTCATGATGTAGAAACTGAAGTCCGCGGACCTTGCATAGTTAGTTCCCAATCAGGTCCGCAGTGATGTCAGTGGACAGGCATGTTTGAGATTGGTTGGTTTGTTTTTGGTTTGCGCAGGCTGGAGCTCAGTTGCCTGTGATTGACGGGAAATGGCTAAACCGGCAGAGTGGAATGCCAGATAAGCTAGGTTTACACAGTCACAGTGACTGTGTATAAATCAGCTAGGGCACACAGGCAGGTTTGAGATAATGCAGAGCCCACCAGAAGTGGGCTGGCACCACAGAGTCTAAGGAATGCCCAGAAGGGGCTTATCGCTTAACTTTTATAGCCCGTTACAGTAGCAGAAGAAGCCAGCATGGCAATTGGGACAAACAAAAGCTTAACAAAGTTCTAAGTACAAACACTGCTTAAAACATTGTATAACTATACAATCAGTTACTACCCGGCACCCGATATATGCCTAGTTCTATGGGGTCTGAGGTAGGATTTAAAATACTAAGAATTTATAAAATATAGTGAACGTGAGGTAGGAATATATAAAATGCAATGAACGCTTATTTTACAGCAAGTATAGTTTTTTTAATCTCTTGGGTCTCTCACTAGGACCAACTCAAAAGTCTAAAGTCAAAGTCTCATCTAAATATCATCTAAGTGAGATATGGGCGAGACTTCAAGCTATGTTTCATATTGAGGCAAATTGTTTTCTAACTGTCAACCTGTGAAATCAAACAAGAAATATGTTCTCAAAATACAATGATGGGACAGGAACAGGACAGAGATATCCATTTCAAAAGAGAGAAATGGAACAGAAGAAAGAGATTACTGGGTCCATGTAAGTTTAAAACTCAACAGGAAACAAACAAACAAAAACTAAGTCTTCAGGCTTGTGAATAACCTCATTTGACTCCAGCATTCCACCTTCTGGGCACACTGAGATGGAAGTGGGCCTGCAAAGTCCCAGAAGACCCACCCCCATAGCTCTGCCTGGTGCAGCTCATGTTGTACCTTTCACAGGTTGGAGTCTCATGTCTGCCTCTCTTTCAAGCTGGTGTTGCACATCAGTGGCTTTATAATTGGGGGTGTCAGGGTGACCTTGACTACAGAACTCTACTGATCATTGCTATAGTGAGGCTCTCTGGGTTGGATCCGTCTCTGTGTCATTCTCTGCCTGGGCCTCAAGGCTCTCTGAAGCATTTTTTAAAAAAAATCTGGGTAGAGGTAACATTGCTTCCATAGGTTTTGCAGTCTTTGTACCTACAGAGTAAGCACCATGTAAATGCTGCCAAGGTTTACAACCTGTACCTTTCGAAGTAGCAGCCTGAGCTACATCTGGACCCATTTGAGCCACAACTAAGACAGCTAAGGAACATTGCATTCAAATGAGGGAGCAAAGACTTAAGGCAGTGCCGAGCAGAGAATGCTGCGGTCCTGCAGGCCCAAGACATCTCTTTTGACTTAGTTCAGTTCCCCAAGCCTTGAGACTTTGGGTCTGTTATGGAAGGGACAGTTTAGAAAATCTCCTAAATGCCTTCGGGGTCATTCTTCCATTGTTTTGATGAATAGCATCTGGTTTCCCTCTATACATAGTAATCTGCTTATCAAAAGATTGCTTGGTCACACCCTTGGTTGTCTCTCCTATGTTTTTTCCCCTACAAGTATGTGTTTTCCTCCAGTTTCTAATAAGATATTCTTTATTTCCATCTAAGACCTTGTCCTAATAACCTTTTCTGTCTATATTTCTACCAACATTCTTTTCAAGATTACTTAATGTTTAAGTCTGAAGCTTTCTCTGTAGTTCTTTTTTTCTAAGCCATCACAGTCACCCTCAATGCTTCTTTCAAAAGCAACACAAATCTTTTTCAGCATGCACTTCAAAAGTGTTCCAGTCTCTACATATTATCCCAGTTCCAAAGACTCTTTCACATTTTTAGGTATTTTCTATAGTAATACCTAACTTCTTTGGTATCAATTTTGGTTTTAATCTATTTGTGTTGCTATAACAAAATATCATATATTGGGTAATTTGTAAACAATAAAAACTTATTTCTCATAGTTCTAAAAGCTGGGAAGTACAAAATCAATATGCTGATTAAACTGATTATTGGTGATGGCTGCTTTCTGCTTCCAAGACCATGAATTGTTGCGGCATCCCCTGAAGAATAGGGTCACTACACCCTCACAGAGGGGATGGAAAGGGACAAATTCCCTTCATTAAGCATTTTTATAAGAGCAGTTAGTGCCATTCATGAAACTAGAGACTTCTAATGCAATTCAGGACTGTGGGTTGCATTTTATACCAGAAGAAAAGCATTGGTAAAATTTGAATACAGTTTGTAGATTAGGTAGTAGTAAACCACAGATAAAGAACTATCATATACTGTGAAATGTTCCATGTTCATGAATAGGAAAAGCTAATATTGCTAATATGTTTGTGTTTTCCTACTTGATCCACAGATTCAACACAATTCTCTTCAAAATCCTAACATGTTACTTTGTGCATATAAATGAATTGACTTGAAATTTTATATGTAAAGGCAAAAGACTCACAATAGTCAACATAATATGGAAAAAGAAGAAAGAAACAAGAGTACTGACATTGTTTAATTTCAGTACTAACTGAAAAGCTGCAGTAATCAAAAAAGTGGTTTTGATGAAAAAACAAACAGATTAATGGAACATAATACAGAGTCCAGAAATAGACCCACACAAATATAACTAATCTTGGACAAAGTAGCAAATACCATTAAATTGAAAACAGTCTTCTCAACAAATGGTATTTAAGCAACTGGACATCTACATGTAAAAAAAAAAAAAAAGAATCTTGATACTGACCTTACATCTTTATAAAAATTAACACAAAATGTATCATAGTACTAAATGTAAAATGTAAAACTATAAATTTCCTAAAAGACAACATTGGAGAAAACCTAGGTGACTTTGGGTTTGGCAATGAGTTTAAAGATACAACAACAAAAGTATTATCCATGAAAGAAAATATAGATAAATTGAACTTAATTAAAATAAAAACTTTTGCTTTGTGAAAGTTATTAAAAGAATAAAAAGTTGAACCATAAAGTATTTGCAATATACATATCTGATAAAAGGCTCATATGCAAAATACAAAAGAACTCTTAAAATCCAACAATAAAAGAAAACACAAACAGCCCAATTAAAAAAGTGTGCATAAGTTCTGAACAGACACCTCACCAATAAAAATATACAAATAAGTGGATGAAAAGCAAAATTTGTCACTAAAGAAGCACAAATTAAAATAAAATTGAGATACCACTACATACTTATGAGAAACACTAAACTTCAAATACTGAGAATACCAAATGCTGGTAAGTACATAGACCATAGGTAAATCATTCATTGCTGACAGGAATGCAAAGTTGTACAGGTACTTTGCAAATCAATTTTTAACAATCTTTTAAAAAGCTACACATAATCTTATAGTTCAGTCCAGCAATTGTGCTTCTTGACATTTACCCAATGAATGAAAATTTGTATCTAAACAAACACCTGCACGTGAATGTTTATAACAGCTTTTTATATTTTTGTAATTGCCAACAATTTGAAGCCACTAAGATACCCTTCAATAGGTGAATGGATAAGCAAAGTGTAGTACACACTTACAATGGAACATTATTTGGCAATTAAAATAAATGAGCTATCAAGCCACAAAAACATATAGAGAAATTATAATAGCATATTGTTAAGTGAAAGAAGCCGGTTTGAAAAGATATATACTGTATCATGCCAACTATATGGCATCCTGGAAATAACAATGCCAGGGAAATAGTAAAAAGATCCATTGTCCTTAGATATCTGAGGTGAAAGAGAAGAGATGAATAAGTAGAGAACTGCCGCGACCAGCGAGGCTGTCTTGAGAGGTCCTGAGAGAGAGCGGCGAGAGATTAAGAAAGACACAGACACAAAGACATAAAGAAAAACTGGGGCAGGTGGGACACTTTCCTCTGATGGAGAAGTGGCCCTGAACTAACTCGGCATGTTTATTTTATAATGAAGCACAAGGGAAGTTGGAAGGGATTCAAGGTCTGTGAGGGAGCCACAATGGAATTATGGTGCTACCTAAAAGGTGAGTTGTTCTTGGTTATCTTCTTGTAGCTAAGGATTTATTGTAGCTGAGACTTCATCTGTACTATGTGTGCCCAGATGTGTGGGCATCTGAGACACCATCTCATGTGCAGGCTACATCCCTCACAGCCTGCCTTTGGCTAGAGTGCAGAGCTTCCAAGCAAGACCATTGCCTACAAGCTTAGGATACTCAAGGCCTGCTATAGTGACAGTGCTCATCTGCTCCCCACATCACACCTGCTCCCAACATCTCCCCCTTTTTTATTTTATAAATGCAGGTGATGGACATCTACTGCAGTGGCTCTGAATTGGCGTTGGAGGATTCCGCATCTGACTGGCAAAAAGCAAAGAAGGATTACAGCAAATACAACAAAACTCAGAATATACCAAGCAGAATGTTTTAACATATTAAAGGGATTAAATCCCTTGAGATCATTAAGAAGATTTGGTGCTATTTGAGCAGGTTGTAAGATAGGATCTTTAGTATTCTGGATATCCAGAATATTGTGGTGGAGCTTGAGCAAATCTATGCTGATGTTATTGTGGTTTCATATGCCTTGGAGGTGTTTTTTAACTAAGTCTCAACTCCAAAGGCTGTTATAAGAAGCACAAGTAACACAAACCCAATTGTATGCTGCATGGCATCGTAGGTCATTGTCTCATCTTTATGCTGTTTATCTGGTTTCCCAATCCAATGACTACAGCCTCCAAAGCATTCAGTTTTGTTTCTGGCTTTAAGGCTATGGATTCTTGTGGCTATACGACTTTGGAGGTATTTTGAGCCAGAGTGTTGATGAACTCGGCATTTTGAATGGATTGAGACAGTGCGGCAGCAGCAGTCACTGCAGAAGCAATGACTGAAATTACTGTCATCAATCAAAAAATTATGAATCCAATGGTCCTATCAGGCTGGGAAGCAAGTTGGTGGTGCAATTCCTGAAGCATCTGCAATCTTGCATCATCATACCAAGGGCCTGATATATTAGTAGGAATCATAACAAAGGGGGATTGGTGTAAAACCAGGATGTCTTGTCCCTCATTATGGTGGGTGACACAATTTGTAAGATTAAAAGAGAGACATAATGATTATTTATTGGGGTGATATTAACAGCGCCTGTTAAAAGGACATAAGGAGGTTGGACACAGGCCCGGATCACATAGTAGGGGGTGGTTGTACCACAGTATCCTGGCAAATTGGCCAAAGATCCACAAGTAAAGTTATCAAAATCAAGGGAGGCAGCAAGCCACCACAATTCCTTTTGGATGTTATCTTGAGAAGTAGTAAGGTTGTTGCCAACAAAATCCCCAGAAGAAATGATAAGAGGGGTTAGGATAGGAGGGGTTTAGTCTGTAAGATCAATCATAGATTAAGAGGGGGATTCCTATAAGGTTTAGGACTGTGGGCACAGGAGTGGCACATTCTATCCAACTGGGGGATTTTCTAAGCTCTATCCCTGTGCTATTAGGGCAGTATGGGATATTGGGGTGAGCTTGGGAAACATTGTAAGTAGAACTAGGGAACCCCCACTTACATATAGTTTGTAGATGTTTTATTATGTCTCAGGAGCCTGAAATGTTAGCTATTTGCATAGCCCCATAAGAAGTTTTATTTTCTTGACTCATCTTAAGATGACCCAACTTAGGGGTATTAGAAAGGCAAATAGGAGGGCTATTACTAGCCCCCGTGAAGTCTAAATTAGTACTATGGTCAGCAGCAATATGTTTATCTGAATGTTCTACCAAATACGGGTATCATTGGTGAAGACAGGGACCGACCCACCAGCCCAAGTAGGGGTTGGAGAATGGGAGGGTCTGGGAAATAAGTTCAATAAGGATTTCCCCTTGTTCCACAAACCTGACAAGCAACAATGGCTAGCATGGTGATAAATAAGGCTTGAGGGGAACTTGGCCCCCTATTCTCCTCAACCATCTGTTGAGCTCTTTGAGTCAAGCATCTCAACAGGTCCCATGTGGGTGGAGATGCTCTTTTGGTAGTAGTGACCATAGGACGTTGGAGCCTCTGTCTTGTCATTGGGACACTCTCTGGTTCCTTCTGGCTGGGCAACACACCAGGACTGGAGGGGACATCTTCAGTTTCTTGAATCTGGGTTCCAGTCCTACTGCCAAGTCAATCAACATGTCGTATGACACTCTCCAGTAGCCAAATAGATTTAACGGCTCCATCTGGAGAAACACAAGCAAATTCTCTGCTCCACATTAGCACAGGATCAGGTCCCCTCCATTGGTTACTTTGGAGGTCCTTCCATTTTATGAGACCCATAGCCTGCCCAGGATTAGAGGCCTGAAGCCTATCTGCAGGTGTCTGGCCATGTTCATCACAGTTCAAAAAATTAATTATAAGTAATACATGATTTAATTGGTTATGGGGGGAATGATAATACCTGTCTCCCTCTTTTTGTTTTGATATTTGTCTTTTTAAAGTTTTATTGGCACGTCCAATAATGGCTTGTCCTTGAGCATAATAAGGAATTCCTGTAGTATGAGTGATAGAATAAGATTGGCAGAAACGTGTAAAGGCAGCACTAGTGTAAGCTAGGCCACTGTCAGTTTTAATACTGGCAGGCCTTCCAAGGAAAGCAAAGGTTGCCAAACAATGAGAGATTACCTGTTTAAAATTTTCTCCCACACGGATAGTGGTGAAAACAAAATGAGAAAAGGTGTTTATAATTACATGGACCCATTGTAATTTACCAAAGCTTGGGACTTGAGTAATGTCCATTTGCCACAACATATTGGTTCTCTGTCCTCAGGTGTTAACTCCTGTGGGCTGCACAGAGAAATGAATAACACAGTTGGGACATTGGCATACGACTTGACGGGTTTGTTCTCTGGTAAGGTGAAATTCCTTTCAGAGACTTGAGGCATTTTGGTGATGCATGGCATGAAAGGCTTGTGCAGAAGCATAAGAAGTTATAGACTGTGCGGTTGCTATAAAATGATCTATAGCTTGATTACCTAAAGCTAAGGAACCAGGGAGTCCTGAATGGGCATGGATATGGTCCACAAAACAAGGAAACTGGTGAGCCCGAAGTACCTGTTGCAAAGTTAAGAACAGGTGAAAGCCGGGCTCGGTGGCTCAGCCTGTAATCCTGCACCTTTGGGAAGCTGAGTTGAGTGGACTGCCTGAGCCCGCAGGTTCGAGACCCACCTGGGCAGCGAGACCTCATCTCTACAATAAATCAAAAAATCAGTCAGACGTGGTAGTGCACGCCTGTAATTCCGGCTACTCGGAAGGCTGAGGCGGAAGGATCACAGGAGCCCAGCAGGTCGAGGCTGCGGTGGCCGGGAGCGGCCACTGCACTCCAGTCTGGGCAACAGAGTGAGACTCCAACTCAAAAAAAAAAAAAAAAAAAACAGGTGAAAAATTGTTTCAGAGTTGGTGTGGCCAATTGTAGCTGTTTCAATTACCTAACACCTACTGTATAAGCACTGTCACTATTAACATTTAGTGACCTATTAACAAAATGTGTCAAGGCCAAACTTAGTGCCTGGATTTCAGCTCTCTGGGTGGATGGATGAATAGTTTGTTGAAGAAAAGAGCCCATTTTACTGTAATATCCTGCCTTGCCATTGCTAGAACCATCTTGAAAACGGTTAATGCTGCAGGGATGGGGGAAGTCTTAATCATGGTGGGCAAAATGAAGGATGTGGCGGTAATGAACTACACCAATCTATGTTGATGGTAATGACTATCAAGGAGGCCAGGGAAATTAGCAAGAGAAAGTTGCCAAGTGGTAGAGTTTTGCCATAGCCAAGATTGCTGAGTGGTGATGTATGGAATGAAAATGACTTGAAGTTCTGAGCCCATTAACTGTTGAAAACGACCTTTGGCAATAATCTGAGCCACTAGATCATGAAAGGGGGGTAATGATTTAGAGGGTGTATGGCCCAAATGTAACCACTCCAAAACTTCGTTTTGCTGCCATAATACTCCCATGGGTGCATGAGGGGTAGGAAGGACTAATAGTTGAATGGGCATGACAGACTCAACTTGGGTAAGCTGAGCAAACAAATAGCTGCTTCTACCTTTTGGAGGGCCATAATGGCTGCAGGCGTAAGTTGACATGGGGAGGTTGGTGAAGAGTCCCCATGGAGAATACCAAATAGTGGCCCAAACTCTATAGTGGTAAGTCCAAGGGAACTACAGAGCCAATTAATATTGCCTAGAAGTTTTTGGAAGTCGTTCAGGGTGCATAGCAAATCTTTTCTGATTTGAAGTTTTTGAGGGTGTATTTTACACCTCTCTATAATATGATCCAAGTATGAAAAGGGGGTAACATTTTGATGTTTTCTGGTGCCACTATCAGGGCATTACTGGAAAGGGAAGTTTGTAGGCAAGCAAATATTATAAGTAATTCTTCCTGGTTTTCATGGGCCAGAAGAATATCATCTATATAATGGATGATATAAGCTGTAGGATGTCTCTCTAATTGGTTTGATGGCTCTTGTTACATATCCTTGGCACATACCTTGGGATAAAACCCAGCAGCAATATTGCTGCATAGGAGCTTGGTGGTGAAGTGAGGAAACACTAAAGGCAAAACAATGGCAATCATCTGGATGGAGAGGAATGGTAGAAACAGTATTTTAAGTCTAAAACTATTAGATGATAATTCCATGGGATAACAGTAGGGGAAGGAAGCCCCGGCTGTACAGGCCCCATAGATTCCATAATTTGATTGACTGCTCAAAGATCCTGCAGTAGTCTCCATCTGCTGGAGGATTTCTTTATTACGAAAATAGGACTATTCCAAGCATTGAGAGTAGGTTTTATGTGCCCCGCTGTCAATTGTTCCTGAATAATGGCATTAACGGCTTAGAGTTTTTCTCTAGTTAGGGGCCATTGATCAACCCAAACAGGATTATTATTAAACCAAGTAATTTTGGCAGCAGTCTGGGCTGGAGAAGGGATCAAGGCCCTCACTGAAAAGGCCGTTGAGAGGAGTAATGTAGGCCTTGTTGTCTTGGCCTGGGGGTAGCCTGGATAGAGGTAGACATTCCTTGTTGATACTTTCCCAGGCCCATTGTGGGGTTAAACCCCTGATTTAACATTTGATGAGTGACAGCTGACCCAGGGCTAAGAAGTAAAAGACCCATATTTGCCAAAATGTCACAACCCCACAGATTTACAGGAAGGCCGGAAAGGAAATATGGCTGAAAAATATTCTGACGTACCTTCTCTATCTTCCCATTTTAAAATTTCAGCACTTTGATCAGGGAAATGGATTTGACCAGTACTCATCAGGTCAGCGTATGCCCTATTAAGGGGCCAGCTCTTGGCCAATGGTTTGTGGTAATGACAAAAACATCTGCCCCAGTGTCTATGATGCCCTTGAAGGGCTTGCCATTGATTTTTAAGCTAAGTTCAGGGTGTCCCTGTCCTACCAATTGAGACCAATAAACATAGTTAGTAGACCCAAACACTCCTTTGCCTCAAGGGTGGTGACTGAGGACATTCCTCCCTTTATTAACTGGGAGGAGCACTAATTAAGCAATTCCTGTTTCAGGAAGTATTTGTATAATGGTATTAGTAGTTTGAGCCATTACTTTAATTTGGTCCATATAGTCCTCATCTGTAGTTCCTGGGAGTACTTGGAACCCTTTAAGGTGAGGCTGCTATGCCCCAGAATTAGCCCAACATTTCCCGCAGGCTATAGACCCATACACTCCAGTAGGAATGGCCTGGGATCCCATTTCTGGTGTCAGTATGTAGCAGGAGGTGGGACAGAGGTCCAATCCTGCGCTTCCTGCGGTGGCCCATAAGAGGTCCCCAATGGTTCACCTGTGCTCTGATTCAAGGGGGTGGGCTGTGGGAGAGTCAAGGAGAGGGCTCCCACTGTTTGAAGGGGCTGGGGCAGGCTCCATGGTTCATTTCCCAGCTGTGGGAAAAGCGTTTGACCATTTATATCTGTTTTGGATTGACATTCATTAGACCAATATTTTCCCCTTTTACATCAGGGGCAGAGCCCAGGCTGGCATGGGGTTAAAGTTCCCCATGGGAGATGAGTGTTTTGAGCGGGTAAGGGTTAAGAACACTGTCTAGAGAAGTGTCCTGGTTGACCACAGGCAAAACATGTTTGTTTAGATTTAGAATTGGCTTTCTTGGGACCAAGGACCTCTTTGAGAGTTGTAGTTAGGGCTGCTCTTTGAATATAGGAAGACCCTATGTCTGCACACAAGCAGATAAAATCAGTAACAGTCCCTGTGGCTCTATATGGCCAAATTGCTTGCTGACATATGTGGTTAGCATTCTCAAAGGCAAGCTGCTTAGCTATGATAGTCTCTACTTCATAGTCCCCGATGATTCTGCCGGCTGCCTGGTATAGGGGCACTACAAAGTCAGCATAGAGCTCCTTGGGCCCCTGGCTAATTTTGCTAAGGTCTTAGGATCTTTCTCCTGTAGTAGGCAACTTTCACCAAGCTTGAGTAGCACAGATATTGATCTGCTGATAGGCCTGTAGAACTTAATCTAGTTGTTGTCGAATGCCATCATAGGCACGTTGTCCCACCAACATATTGAATGGGATGGCGACATTATGAGCCTGGTTTCTCTCTGTCTATTCATGGCTCCTATCATACCAATCAAATTTCCATAATAAATAATCTCCGGGACTCAAACAAACCTTGGCTAAAGTCTGCCAATCTTGAGGAGGAATAGCATCAGTAGCAATATTATCAAGCAAACTAGAAACAAAAGGAGAAGTGGGACCATACATAGATACAGCACCCTTTAAATCTTTCAGAACTTTAAAAGAAAATGTCTGATACACTTGAATTCCCTGTCCTGGGTTGTTTGAATCGGGCTGCTTAACCACTGGGTACAAATGAAAACCAGTTATATCCTCCCCCTCTGCATGAACCTTTTGTAAACATTGGTGCAGTGGAGAAACTGCAGGCTCTGGCAGGGTCTCCTTTAGCTTAGGCCAGGCACCCAAGGTCAAATTAACAAATTCTTTAAGATCCAAGTCACCATCGGAGTCATGGACTCCTTGGTCCATTTCAGACCCTTCATTTGGCTCGCAGTTATTATTTAAGGGAGGCTCAGGTGGTGATGGCAAATCAGGTGGTGGTGGGGGGGCAAACAGAGGCAACTCATTTGCCATGGTGTCTAATGGCACCCAAGCATCCTCTCGCTGTGGGTCAAGGCAATCTTGGATCAAAGACCACAAAGTGAACATAGAGATGGAAACCTTAGCAGGGCCTTCTGCTGTATAACACCCCCTAAGCTGCTTACTGACCTTATTACAAGTATTCAAATTAACTGTCCCTTGAGCAGGGAACCAAGGACATGTTTCCTGCACAAAGCTTAAAAATTCCTCTAACTGAGAACATTTAACTGGACAGCCTCTTGCCCAAAGCATAGATTTTAACATTTGGACATACAGACTCCTGTCTTGGGAGCCACAATTACCCATGTTTTACACCCAGCTGAAACTAAATTTGCTCCTTACCTTCCCTTATTTTTATTTGGTGTACCTCTCTCAGAGCATCTCTTTGCCTGAGATTAGGAGTTCTCTCATGCTCGGGTCCCTGTTAGGGGAGCAGATTGCCGCGGCCCCGGGTGGCTGTCTTGAGGGGCCCCTAGAGAGATTGATGAGAGATTAAAAAAGACACAGACAAAGATATAAAGAAATCTGGGGGTGGGACTCTTTCCTCTGTTGGAGGAGAAGTGACCCCAAACTAGCTCAGCATGTTTATTTTATAATAAAGCACAAGGAAAGTTGGAAGGGATTCAAGGTCTATGAAGGAGTGACAACGGAATTATGTCACTACCTAAAAGGCAAGCTGTTCTGAGGTTTTCTTCTTGTAGCTAAGGCTTTATTGTAGCTAAGACTTTACCCTTACTATGTGTTCCTGGATGTGTGGGCATCTGAGACACCGTTTCGTGTAGCAGTCTACATCCCTCACAGCCTGGCTTTGGCTAGAATGCAGAGCTTCCAAGCGAGACCATTGCCTACAAGCTTGGGGTACTCAAGGCCTGCTACAGTGACAGTGTTCATCTGTTCCCCACATCACATCTGCTTCCAACAGAGTCCAGGAAATTTTATGGCAGTAAAACTCTTCTATATGGCATTGTAAAATACAGAATATTAACAATTTGACAAAACCTATAAATCTGTACAACACAAAGAGTGACTCCCAAAGCCAACTATTGACTTTAGTTAATAATAAAGCATCAATGTTGATTAATCAATTATAACAAATGTACCATACCAATGCAAGATGTCAATAATAAAGTAGCTATGAGTAAGGAGTGGGGTAGAGTGCGAATATATAGGAAGTCTCTGAACTCTCTTCTTAATTTTCTGTAAACCTAAAACTGCTCTTAAAGTCTATTAATTAAAAAAATAGAGGGGAAAACAGTCATTTAATTACCATAAAGTTATGGCTGATGGGAAAAGATAAAGTTCAATCCCTATAAAAAATTAATATGGTGCTTTTGCTTTTCTCTTCTGCAACATCATTAACATTAATCCTTTATCAAGAATGCCAAGTTTTTGCTGAAAAATATCTTTTTAATATTGGTTTCATGCTGAGAACTTATTCATGATTTGATTAGTAGTTATTGCCTACTTAGCAATCCCAGGAAAATCTCAGAAAGATAAAAGGAACGTAGTGTCCAGTAGAAACAAAAAACAGAGAGAAGAAAGAATACTAATATATCCATTTTCCTAACTTTGCGAATTAAATTTAAGGTAGTTCTGTGAAAGATGTGATCCAAAAATATGGATAAAATAATTCCAGCTGCAATGATTTTAATGTAACAAACAAACTAGAAAACATGTTTACACTATTCATTTATTCTTAGTAAGCTTTAAAATAATGACTAATGCCAAAATCTTAGATGTATAAATTCCTTTTTTGAGGCAATCAATAAGCTTAAATGTAGTAGCCTTAGAATCTTATTATGAGGCAAACAAGTAATAAAGAACCAGTTAACTGACTTTTTATCTAAGAACATTTGATTACAGAAAAACCTCCCTCAACTAAAATCTATAGTTAGTGAATTTTTCTGTACTTGATTTAACCAAAAGTAAATAATGTGATAAGCCAGTATCAAAGACCTGTTTAAAAACCCAACTTCTGGTTATGCCCTACAACCAGAATATTTAGTCTAATGTCATAGTCCTATATATACGTCATGCTCTGAATAGTGGGCACTCAAAGCATTGGTTAGTTTATCATAAAAAAATATTCAAAATAAGATATATATAGTGACAGTAAATATAGTGCCTGAAAATACAAGTTTTTTTTCTTTTTTTCCCATTTTTTAATTATTTTTAAAATGTGGGGTACAAATGAGGATTAGGTACATAACTGGTCATCATACACATAAAGTGTGGGTATCCTTATTGATGCTATGTGCCCCCCCAACCTTGGCAGTGTCCCACCACTGCCAATCTGTTTCTTAAGGTATTATGATAAATGTTCAAGGTCCACTTATGAGTGAGTACATGTGGTAATCAGATCTTTGTTTCTGTGATAAACCACTGAGTATTATAGACTCTAATTCCATCCAGGTTGCCACAAAGTTCATAATTTTGTTTTTCTTTGTGTCTACATAATATGCCATTGTGTAAATATGCCTCATTTTCTTTATCCAGACCACTTTCGATGGGCAGCACAGTTGGCTCCATATTTTTTTCTATTGTGAATAATGCTGCAATAAACATGCGTGTGCAGGTATCTTTATTGTAGAGTAATTTGAGTTCCTCTGGGTTTATTTCCAGAAGGGGGATTGCAGGGTCATATGGAAGGTCGATTTTCAGATTTTTTAGAAATTGCCACACTGTTTTCCACAGAGGTTGTACTAGTTTACATTCCCACCAACAAGGTAAAAGTGTTTTTTTTTTCCCACATCCTCTCCAACATTTGTTGTTTTTTGAGTTATTGATGATGGTCATCCTGATTGGAGTTAAGTGTTATCTCAGTGTGGTTTCAATTTGCATTTCTTTGATGATTATTGAGGCTGAGCATTTTTTTATGTTGGCTGCTCATATGTCCTCTGAGAAGTGTCTATTCATATCTTTAACCCATTTTTTAATAGGGTTGTGTTTTTTCTTTTGGCGTATTTGAGTTCCTTGTAGATCCTAGATGTTAGGCCTTTGTCAGATGTACAGTTGGCAAATATTTTTCCCATTCTGTGGAATGTCTCCTCACTCTCTTGAAAGTTTCTTTTGCTTCGCAGAAGCTTTGCAGTTTGATGAGGTACCATCTGTCTATCTTATTTTTTATGGCATTCACTTTTGGAGAATTGATCAGGACTTGTTTACCTATTCCAATTTCTGTAAGGGTGTTTCCTACATTTTCTTCTAGGATTCGTATAGTTTGCAGTTTTACATTTAGGTCTTTGATCCATTTAGAGTTGATTTTTGTGTATGGTGATAGGTAGAGATCTTGTTTCAGTCTTCTGCATGTAGTCAGCCAGTTTTCCCAGCACCATTTACTAAATAGGTTCTCCTCTCCACATTGGTTATTGGTGGAGGCTTTGTCAAAGATGACTTGGTTGAGGAATTGAGGTTTTGATTCCAGAATCTCTATCCTGTTCCATTGGTCTATATGCCTGTTCTGGAAACAATATCAGGCTGTTTATATCAGCTTTATAGTAGAGTTTGAAGTCTGGAAATGTGATACCTCCTACTTTGTTTCTTTTACTAAGGATTGTTTTGGCTATTTGTGGTCTTTTATGTGTTCATATGAACTTCTTTATTGTCATTTCCAGTCTGAGAAGAATGATATTGGTAATTTAATAGGCATTTATTATGTTAGATCTGTAGATTGCCTTTGTTAGAATGAACATCTTAATAATGTTAATTCTTCCAATTCATGAGCATGGAATATTCTTTCATTTGTTTGTGTCTTCTTGGATTTATTTGAGCAGTGGTTTGTAGTTTTCATTGTAAAGCTCTTTCACTTATTTGGTTAGGAAGATGGCAAGGTATTTCATGTTTTTTTGTGGCTATTGTGAATGGGATTGTGCTATTTATTTGGATTTCTGGCTGTTTATTGTTGGTGTATAGGAATGCGACTGTCTTTTGCATGCTTATTTTATACCATGAGACTTTGCCAAAGTCCTTTATCAGTGTAAGGAGGTTTTTGACAGATTCTCTTGCACTGTCAAGGCATAGGATCATGTCATTCATGAAAAGGGGTAACTTAACTTCCTCTTTTCCTATTTGGATACCCTTGATTTTCTTCTCTTGACAAATTTTTCTAGCTAGGACTTCCAATACAATTTTGAGCAGGAGAGGTGAAAGTGGGCAGCCTTGTCTTTGCCCAGTTTTCAGGAAAAATGCTTCCAATTTCTGTACATCTAGCAGTATGTCGTCTGTGGGTTTATCATAAATGGCTCCTAATATTTTGAGGTATGTTCCATCTATGCCTAGGTGTTTGAGAGTTTTTACCAAGAAGGGATGCTGGATTTTATCAAAAGTTTTTTCTTCATCTAATGATATAATCATATGATTCTTGTTTTAACATCTGTTGATGTATTTAATTACATTTATGGTCTTGCTGATGTTAAACCATCCCTGCATCCTGGGATGAAACCTGCTTGATCATGATGGATGACTTTTAAGAAGTGCTGTTGGATCTGGTTTGCTAGAATCTGGTTGAGATTTTTTGTATCAATGCTTATCAAGGATATTGGCCTATTGTTTTCTTTCTTTCTTGGATCTTTAACTGGTTTGGATATCAATGTGATGTTGGCTTCATAAAATGATTTGGGGAGAGTTTTGTCTTTCTCAGTGGCCTGGAATACTTTCAGTAGAATTGGTACCAATTCTTCCTTGTATGTTTTATAGAATTCTGCTGGAAAACCAGCTGGTTCAAGGCTGTGTTTGTGTGTGGGGGGGTAGCTTTCTTATTACAATTTTCTTGGTTGTCATTGGTCTATTTAGCATCTCAATTTATTCTTGTTTCAACCTTGAGAGGTTGTGTGCTGTTAGGAAGTTCTTCATTTCACTTAGGTTTTCGAGTTTGTTTCTGTACAACTGTACATAGTAATCTCTGATAATCTTTGGTATTTCTTCAGGGTCAGTTGTGACTTCATCTTTTGCATTTATGATTATGTTTATTTGTACTTTTTCTCTCTTTTTCTTGGTCAGCCTTGCTAAGGGCCCATTATCTTATTTATCTTTTCAAAGAACAAGCATTTTGTTTTGCAGATGTTTTCTATGATATTTTTGTCTTCTATGTCCCATATTTGGGCTTTTATTTTGGTAATCTGAATTCTTCGGCTGAAGTTAGGGTTTTGGTTGTCTTATTTTTTCCAGCTCCCTTAGGTGACTTCTTAGACTGTTAACTTGTGATCTCTTCATTTCCTTCAAATGTGTTTGTAGAGATATGAATTCCCCTCTTAGTACTGATTTCATGGCAGCCCAGAGGTTTTTGGCAAGATTTTTCTTCATTTTCATTTGTTTCCAGGAATTTTTAAATTTCTGTTTTGATTTCCATGTTGATCTAAGAGTTGTTCAGCATCATACTGTTTAGTGTCCATGTCTTTGTGGGTTTTGGGGAAACCTTGTTGGTGTTGATATTTGTTTTTATTCCAGTGTGGTCTGTGAGGTATATGACAGTATTTTGATGTTATGAAATTTGTTTATACTTGATTTATGACTGAGGATATGGTCATTCTTAGAGTATATTCCATGAGGTGGTGAGTAGAATGTATAATCCATGGTTTTGTAGAATGTTCTATTGGTATCCACTAGGTCCATTTGGTCAAGCATCAAGTTGAAATTCCAGATCTCTTTGTTGACCTTTTGCCTTGATGATCTATCTAGGGTAGATAGTGGGATGTTAAAGTCTGCAGCTATGATACTGTTAGAGTCAATAACTTTTTAAAGTTTACTTAGTAGTTGCTTTATAAAAGCTGGTGCTCCTGTGTTTGGTGCATATATGTTTAGGATGGGTATTTCTTGTTGATGAGTTGAACCTTTTATCATTATGTAGTGTCCTGTATCTTTTTAAATTTTTGATAGCTTAAGGGTTATTTTGTCTGATATTAAGATTGCAACTCCTGCTTTCTTTTGTGTTCTGTTCACCTGAAAATTTATTTTCCATCCTCTAACTTTAAGTCTGTGAGTGTCCCTTCTGCTGTGATGTGTCTCCTGAAGATAGTATACTGTTGCATCATGTTTCTTTATTCAGTTTTCCATTCTATGACTTTTTAGTAGTGCATTTAGTCCATTTACATTCAGGCTGATTATTGAGATGTGAGAGTTTGTCCCTGTCATGAGGCTCTTATAGACTTTTCTATTGCTTGTTTACTTGGGTTGATTTATGTGTGTGTTTTCAAACTTGCAGTCTTGATGCATACTTTATTGGTTCTTTGTTTTGATGCATTCTTGGAAGGAACATGGTTGTTCTTTTTTTTCTTTCTTCTGTGCTTAATACCCCCTTTGGTGTCTCTTGTAGAGCTTGTCCTGAGACAGCATGCACTCTTAGGAGCTGAATATCTGGGAAGGATTTAATTCTCCATCACTGATGAAGCTTAGCTTAGCTGGGTAGAAAATTCTTGATTGGAACTGTTTATCTTTGAGTGTTTTGAAGATTCAGCTCCATTCTCTTCTAACCTGCAGTGTTTCTGTAGATAAATTTGTTGCTAATCTGATTGGTCTTTCCCGGTAGATAGTCTGACCTTTCTGTCTTGCTGGGTTTAGAATTTTTTATTTTATGCCTACTTTGTGTAAGTGAATTACTATGTGTCTAGGAGTTGGTTTTCATATTTGATGCCTTGCAGGGGTTCTTTGTATCTCTTGTGTTAGGATTTTCATGTCTCTGGTGAAATATGGGAAGTTTTTTTGGATGATCTCTTGGAATGTCTATTCCAGGCTGCTTTCATTCTCCTTATCTGCTTCAGGGATACCTAGCAGTCTTGGGTCAGTCTCTTGATATAGTCACACATGTCCTGAAGGTTTTGTTCTATCTTTTTAAGTTTCCTTTCTATGTTTTTAACAGATTGGGTTAGTTCCAGATTTTGGTCTTCAAGTTCTGAGATTCTTTCTTCTGCATGGTTAATTCTGCTTTCCATGCTTGTCAGCTTATTATTTATTTCATTTACTGTATTCTTTATAGTTTACATCTCAGTCATTATTTCTTTAATGTTTCCATCTTGTTTTTCTTGGTTCTTATTCATCTTTTCCATCCATTCCTTGATCTCGGCATTTGTAGTTTGAGTTCTGAAGTCTGTATATTTGTGGACTATCCTCTTTGGACTTTGTGTGGTGCCTGTGGTTCTTTGGTTTTTCTTCATTTGTGGTTGTTTTTATTTTTTTCTTCCTTCCATTGCTCAGTGAGAAAGAGAGTAGTTTTCATTTAATTTTGCTCAACCTCCTATTCTTCCTTGAATAAAGCCTCTGGGCTAGTTCGATTTTTGGAGCTGGGTTGGAGCAGGGGAGCTATGTTACTCACTTAGAGATTTGAGATTTGAATAAAGTGTGTTAGGGGTTATTAATATTCAAAAGCTGTCTGTGGATCACAATGTTTGCTGATTGGTGTGTAGGCCCCCAAGGGTCTACTTTCCACCACCTTACAGTATGTCCATACAATGGGAGCATATGCATCTCCCCTGGGTACAAAATAACATGAAGGAAGGGAAAAGAGTTAATAAAGAGAGACCATGGAGAGGATGACAATGGAGAGAACAAAGGAGAAAAGGGAAAAGATACAAACCAGCAAACATGGAAACAAGCAAAGAGAGAGAGAAAAAGAAAGAAGGAAAGAAAACTAAACCAAAGCAGTGACAAAACAAAACAAAATAAAAAAAACAAAGAAAAAAGGAAAAAAAGCACAGAAACAAACAAACAATAACCCCAAAGATACTAAAACCAACAACATGAGGAAAGTTTCACACTCATATATAGCTTTATTGGACAGAAAGAAGAAGTAGAAGGGGTAAAACAGAACAAAATGCCAACTCCCAACAAGCTATATTAAAAAAAAATAAGTAGAGACACGTAGGTACAAAAAAATTAAAAAAAAACAACTTATGTAACTATTGAGTACTCTCTTTAGGTAGTTTCAAGACTTCAGATTTCTTGTAGGAGTGACCCAAGCACTTCTTCTCTTAGCTGGCAGCAGAGGGGAGGAGTTTCCAAAGGGAGGAGTTTCCAACTTTTAAATATGTCCCCTTGTTCACCCTTTGCAGTTGTGGAGAGGCTGGAAGGTGTCCCTGACTGATCCACCTACGTTTAGCCTTCTCCATGTGTGCTAATCCTAACTTTATGCACCTGAGTCATACATCTCACAAATCACTGGGGAAAGGGTATAGGGTCACCTTAAAACTGACCCCTATTCATCCACTGTGAGTGGAGACTGGGTTCTTAGATTGCAGTGCAGACTGCAAATGCTTCATTCAACTCTAACTCCCTGTTTACCCTGTGGAGTAAGGGTAAGGCTGCAAACTGCCATCAACTGATCTGCTTATGTTCAGGTCTCTCCGTGCATGTTGCTCAGAAAGTTGCTCACCTGAGTCACACATCTCATGGATCACTGGGGAAAAGGGTGCTGGGTCATTTTAAAACTCACTGCTATTTTGCTGTGATCTAGAGCTGGGTTCTTCTGCAGGGCTGCTGAGCCAGACCATAAATGCTTCAGTTGGGAGATGGGGCATTTGGGTCTCTGCTGGAACTCTGGTAGGGTTACTCTAGTATTTTTTCTTGCAGTTCATGTTGCTAGTATCTGACCTGGGATGAAGGCTGCAGCAGTATCAGGAGGCACTTGTTCCAGGTGATTTTAACCATTTTAATTCTCTTTCTTTTTTCCTTTCTTGGTGGTGCTGTAGAGATGGTACCTTCTCTGGGCTGAAGAGCGTGCTGAAGTCTGAAGAGCTGCACAGGGAAGCTGCCTATGCAGACCTCGGTCCTCTCTGTTCCACATCTCCTCTCAATCAAACATTCATACAACTTTTGCTGACACCCTAGAGTGAATACTGGTCTCTTGACCCGTTCATTATGTGGAGACTCATGCACTCCCACCACCACTGTCACCATCTTGGAATCCCCCTCCAAGTATCTTTTTTCATAAAATATAAGATTTCAAAAAGTGGGACCTCATAATTTTTTATTAATAATATAATATTCATATATTTCAAATTGTATAGTATCCTGCCATTCAAAATATGCAATATTATATATAAATTTATTAAACTAGATAAGTATATGAATACCAAAATTAAGAAATGATCTTCTAATTTCAAATTGTCACTAGGATATTTTCATATTTCACCACAATCTAGAAAATAGTGTTCACATGTCACAGACATTGTCCAAATGAACTTTAACAGAGGTAAAAATAATTTACATTGTAATGGCATGAACATACTAGGCATTTGATGCAGATAGTATTATATTGTTTATTTTAAAAGGTTAGCCCAGGGAGAAACAGAAAACAAAAAACAAACAAACAAAAAAATCCTCTGAAGGTTTTTGTCTCCACCCTTAAACTGACGCATCATTATTATTAAGGAAGTATATGAAAGAATAGTAAATGAATTTTAGAAAGCTGTACTTATTGTACCTAGTACCAGAAAGTAAAACAAAGAGTAAAGTGGTTATTTAAAAAAAATAATTCAGCCGGGCTCGGTGGCTCAGCCTGTAATCCCGCGCCTTTGGGAGGCTGAGGTGAGTGGATTGCCTGAGCCTGTGGGTTCGAGACCTGCCTGGGCAGCGAGACCTCATCTCTACAATAAATCTAAAAATCAGCTGGGCGTTGTAGCACATGCCTGTAATTCCGGCTACTCGGAAAGCTGAGGTGGAAGGATCACCAGAGCCCAGCAGGTTGAGGCTGCAGTGGCCGGGAGTGGCCACTGAACTCCAGTCTGGGCAACAGAGTAAGACTCCAACTCCAAAAACAAAAGACAAAAAACAAACAAAAAATAATAATTTGCCTATATGAACTGAAATTCTAAATGAAGCTTCTTATTGACTGAAAATTTTAATTCATAAAGTAATTATATTTTTCTGGGGTTCACAGTTATATTAATATTTGAATCTCTATATGTATGTAATTATTAATTTTTAGAACAAAATTACACCTAAACACTAAAAATTAAAACTTTTTTAAACTAGAAAGAATACTGGTTTTTATTGTGCATTAAATCTCAAGCAGTATGACATAGCAGAAAAAATATAGGAGATATAATATATTGGCTATAATTACAGTTTTGCCTATACTATTCCCCCTGGACAAGTCCCTTAACTTCTCTAACAACTGCTTTCTTCATCCATAAATGGAAATTTTAGACTAACCAAAGTTTAGTCTCATGTATTTTTCTATGAACTAAACTTTCCAAAATCTATAATAATATATACCCATATATTTTAAAGGTATATTCTAAAATAGTGTCATAGAATACTGTATTTGAAAAAATCTCTTTAACAAACACTATTTTCCTTGATTTATTGGTACATTTTATCACAGCGGCTCAATTAAATTTTTGAGCAAAAATATTGAATTATTTTTATATAGCAGCTGTGTGATTTTTCCTTAGTCAAAAAGAGGTGACCAAGAACTAAAACAAAACATTTTACAATATTCTGAGGCAGTATCACTAGTACTATAAAAATGACTAAACGAAAACTGCCCAAATTTAGTTTCCAAACTATGGTTCGTACCATGTTTTTGTTAAGTTTCCTGTCTTAGAACACACGATTTTTACCTAAAAATAAGCTTCTTTTTCCTATTACATGTAACAGGACATATTATACCTCAGCACCTTTGGCACCAAAGGAATCATGCTCTGAGAATTGAAAGTTGTTGGTGTTTCCTAAGGTCTACAATTTCATTAGTATGAGATATGCTTGAATGATCTTTATTGTAATTGGTTCTAACTTTTTTCTTTCTGATAGAATTTAGGCCTAAAAATATGAGCAACATCTATAATATATTACTATATTCATAGACTGGATTAGTTGATGAAAACTTGCGGTTTAGACCAGATTCTTAAAATAAAATTTGTACTTTGAGGATCATTACTTCACCAAGACAATAAAAATAAAATATATTTATTAGGTCAATTGTTACTAATTAGAGGATTGCAATGGCAACTATTACTTCTCCTGGACTATTTTCATATGCTGCTTGTTCATTTTTCCAGGAACACCAACAGAGTAGAAACTTTCCCTTGTTCCATGCCTTAAGACCAGGATACATGAACAATGGTACATTTGCTATGTCTCAGACATATACATGCATACACAAGCCTGTACACACACACACACACACACACACACACACACACACACACACACACACGAACTTTAAACTTTCACTTACCTCTCTAACTCTCAGGAAGAACTTTAAAAATTTTGGAAAAAAATTGGGGAAAAAAGCTCCTTCTTGCAAATGTAGAGGTCAAGGATTCCTGTAGTAAGTAAAACTTAAGATGATAATAAAAAATATCTTTTAAGAGCATTGCATTTTAAAATCAGAGATCTATTGAATTATGGCTATAAAATTTTCCATACATCATTCAGTTTACTCAAACAGCTTTGTTTTACACTAGTAAAAATAAAACATACTTCGTAATAAATTACTATAAAGTTTTAAACATGATTTATGATTAAGTAATTTTACTTGTGAAAGCATCATGGGTCTCATGAGAAAATTATAGCAAAATGTAAATAGAAATTCAGATGATATTTTATAGTTGGCCACTCTCAAGTGTTTATCAACAATCTTTTATTTTATCTTTCCTTATTCTAATTCTGGCCAGTTGCCTGTGGTGCTGTAAATACAACTGGAAGTCACTGAATACTAATAATATATTTTTAGTAATAATAATCTTCAAATTAGATCAGTAGGTGTCATGAATGGTACATTACAGGACTACAAACTCTAATAAATGGTTATAATTATAAAGTACAATCTTGGTAATTTTATTGTAATTTATATGAAGTCTTTTTTTTTTTTGAACTATATAAGTTATATCTTACTCTAAAATACCACAGTCACATACATAAAGAAATGTTTGATCAACCAGAGGTTTTCAAACTCTGTTAAAATTACATTTTTTGGTTTCTGGAATTTTTCAGCTTACGTGCTTTCCATATTCTAGATTTATATTAAACAATGCCTCATGGTATATAATTTGTTCTTTTACCTGCTAGAAGATCATCAATGAATGTATAACCTGATTATATTGAAGAAAAAACAGAACAATCTCTGTTGATTAATGTGCATAGAAATTTCTGATTTTATTGATGAGGAAAAGGAATTTTTCTTTTTTACATGGTTAGACTACATAGGAAATTAATTCAGAAAAGTAAACTTATTTGAAAAATTACTCCAAACAAATAAATGAAGAATTATTCGGGTCTCTGTCTAAAAGTAGGAATCAAATATCATCAATATTGACACAAAACTCAAATCACTTTTACTCATACAGATTTTCTAAGAACATTATTAGTTATAAATTTAGTTAAGTAGTCTTGGAGATATTGCTTCCCTAAAATGAAAAATGTAATTGGTACAGGAAGTATTATGAATGATTTTAAATAAAAGAAAGAGGAATATATGTCAATTCCCTAAAACATATTGATTAAAATCTAAGATATGTGCTGTATGTGTGTGTGTGTGTGTAATTTTGAACTTTTCATAAAATAAACTATGGCATACGATAAATTATTTTAGATAGTTTTTCAAGATTATTGTATGACCAGTTACGGGAAAGCAGAACATTTGGTGAGAATCTAACTAAAACCAGCATACTTGGAAGTTAGTAACGTTGCTTGTGGTCATTTGAAGCATAATAATCAGGTAGTACAGTACTACAAACTAAATCAAGCATCTATGATAAAATCACTATTTCTAAAGTTGAAGTAATACTATACATATATATAATTAATCACTTTGAAAATTAAAAAAAAGATCTGTTGCATAGCTTGAATCAAGTAGCAGCTTAATATGCTCTTACAGTGTATGCCAACAACCCCTTCCATTTTCATCAATTTCATGCAGACCTATGGGAGTATTAAAATCACCACATCTGGTTATTCTGTAGGCTTTTATCAGATATTTAGGTCTCATTTAGGAGTTATGCAAAGACACACTACTCTATGATGGAGTACTTTATTTTTATTGGTGGCTTTCTTTCAATCCACCTTTCAATTTCTTCAAATCTGTCATACTTTGGTTCTGTGCAGCTTTACCAAAATTACATCTGACTCTACACACCATGGTCTCATGACCTATCTATTTTTAGACAGAATACTGTTTTGTTGGACTGATATTGATTCACTGCCTAGATTTCAAAGAAAACAAAGCTATTTCCCTATATGCACATTCCTGCCCAAACATAAATAAACATAAAAAATAGAAAAGAAAAAAGAAAAACAATTCCACATTTTCCTTTCTAAACTCAGACTTAAGCATTTTGCTATGTATACATTATTCCGAAAGTCTTACAAAATCATGACATTATAGCTAGGAATCTGCCAACAAATTTAGATAATTCTCTGAAAATTATTTCCTGAAGACAATAATAACTCTGTGGTTTCATAATAATTATATATAATAGCATATTACACCTCAAATGGGTCTCTCTGTTGAGTCCCTGACAAATAATTTGTAGGAACTAAAACAAAACAAAGCAAAACAACAACAACAAAAAACGCTTACTTTTACATTTTTGAAAAATCTTTAGATACTTTTTAATACTTTTGGCCATGGTTACCCAGTTCAAAGTTAATACTTTGCTACAGTAGCCTCAATGTGATCTTGATTTTCTTCATCATGAAATGAAGGCTCATTTTTTGTCTCTGTGCACTGTTTTTACTTTTTCTCTGAGATGTTCTGCCTTCTGCAGAGGGTTCAATACATACAGTTGTTTGATGCTTTTATTCATTTATTCCTGACTCTTTCTTGGACACCCTCCTCGATAGAAATTATATTTTATAGATACTCAAAGGCTATACACTGAAGCAAATAATTTTTCATCTTATAATGAGTTGTATATTATAATGTAAAAGTCTAAAATGGACTTTGGAACTCTGGAGATGAAGTCCAGTATCAAGAAAATGAGAACAGCCTAGACAATGAACATTTTAAAAATTAGATTTGTAGTCAAAATTCAATTTGAACTGCGTTCTCATGTGTAAACTTTTGAGTTCAATTCAACCAATTTACAAAATATCAATTTATCACTCTGGCCATGGAATATGATTAAGATCTTACACTTAGGTGTGATGCCTTTTATCTCAAAGAATGGCAAAAAACTAAGTTTATAAAGTGAGCCCTAGATATTTTGGAGATGGAACCTCATGAACTCAGACAAAACTGTGATATATGGATAATATTTGGTGCTCCTGGACAAATTTTCTGGATTAAAACCTCTACTTCCTGAAGTAGTTAAATGCAAATCAAAGCTGAGGCAATGGTCTTTCTTAGGAGGTCATGAAAATTTCTGTTGTTTTACTATGGAATCTTTTCAAATAGGACCTGATAATTAAGATTCCCAAAGATTCAAAAGGTGAACATCCCAGCCAGGAGAATGAAGAAATCTGCAAACACAATGATTGAACTAAAAGATGCATCAAGATTTAGGTAAAAAGTTGAAGTAAAGCAAGGACTTAGAAAGTGCTAGATCTCTATTTTTGTGTCACCTTATAACACCAATGCCACAAATTATATATTCCCTGTCTCTCTGCATTGGGCCACATACAAAGAACTTCAGGATTCCAGTGTGCATTAAGGACAAAGGTTGTGGTGACACATTTCCAACATTTAATAAATCTGTAAGCCGGGCTTGGTGGCTCAGCCTGTAATCCCGTGCTTTGGGAGGCTGAGGTGAGTGGACTGCCTGAGCCCGTGGGTTCGCGACTCGCCTGGGCAACTTGGCGAGATCTCATCTCTACAATAAAATAAAAAAATTAACCAGGTGCGGTAGCACATGTCTGTAGTTCCAGCTACTCGGAAGGCTGAGGTGAAAGGATCGCCGGAACCCAGCTAGTCAAGGCTGTGGTGGCCGGGAGCGGCCACTGCACTCCAGTCTGGGCGACAGTGTGAGACTCCAACTCAAAAAATAAAAATAAAAAATAAAAAATAAATCTGTAAATGCTGTGACTAGAGATATTGTGACCACAATTTTTAAACTAGTAGATACTGGCATATAGTGCTGCTTTATAAATATCTTTTAATTGAATGAAATTAACAAGTCCACCCAAAATTTGTTGTTCTCGGAAATTTACTAGAGAGGTCTTTTCAGGTATTTTTCCTTCAGTTTGAGTACCGACCTGTTGATGTCATATTTGAATAGTATGACCAGAGTGTTATATTTACTTCAGATGAAGAGAAGATAAAAAAAATGCATATCCTACCTACATGATATATGTAGTACTGTTACGTATAAAATAAAAACATATAAACTATAAAAATGAAGAATTTATTTTATTTTTTATTTTTTTTGAGTTGGAGTCTCACTCTGTCGCTCAGACTGGAGTGCAGTGGCCGCTCCCGACCACTGCAGCCTCGATCTGCTGGGCTCCGGCGATCCTTCCGCCTCAGTCTTCCAAGTAGCCTGAATTACAGGCATGCGCTACCACGCCCGGTTGATTTTTTTTTTTTTTTTATTTATTGTAGAGATGAGGTCTCACTGCCCAGGCGGGTCTCGAACCCGCGGGCTCAGGCAATCCACTCACCTCAGCCTCCCAAAGGCGCGGGATTACAGGCTGAGCCACCGAGCCCTGCTTGTTTTGTTTCTTTTATAAACACGCTCAAACCTCATCAAGTCCTCTCTCCAGTTTTTCCAAAGTCATTTATTTTCCTCTAGTTGATACTATCAGTTTTCTCCTGGTTAAAGCACAGATGATAAATACATCATCAATGTAGTTTTAAAGATGAGATTTTGAGCCCTACATATCCTCAAAACTTACCCAGCATAATTGTACTTTCTACTGCCTTCTGGTTCCAAAGCTACTGCATCATGTAGCTTTTCTTCTCTTTTAATTAAGGAAAGAGATGAAGAGATCACCATCTCAACAGTACTTAATTTACTCTTGGCTGTTTAAGAGGATGACTTTCTTAGTCACATACTGCTAGCTAAAGCACAATGGGGACTAATATGCCACACACAAACACTATTGTTTTGATGGCATGGCATCTTCTACTTTATGAAAAAACCCTAATCTTTTTCAAAGTGTTGGCTCTGAAATCTGAAACTTCTCAAAACATTTTCTGATCTCTGCAAGTCTAATAACCGCTACTGAAGATTTCAAAGGAAATGGCATCTTGCACAAAATTATTTTTTGAACTCTTTTTCAACTAAATCACTTAACAGAT
Source organism: Carlito syrichta (assembly GCF_000164805.1). NCBI lineage: Eukaryota > Metazoa > Chordata > Mammalia > Primates > Tarsiidae > Carlito > Carlito syrichta. Next base: position 90,127 of record NW_007090412.1, read on the forward strand.
GGAGGTGGGAGAGAGTTTGCACTACCAGAAAAAATAATCGAAATGAGAACAGAAAATAAAAGGCAGATGATTTATCACAAGCTTATACAAAATTTTAGACTTCTAAAACAACTAAAAGGGAAAATCTTAAGCTTGCAAATGGTTTGGTATGCGTATAAAGCAATAAGACAATTCTTTAAACATCGTGTTTTTAACTTTTTAATTTGCCAGAGCCCCTTTATCTAACAACAATCACTGCCAGAAACCCAGCAGCTAAACCTCCTTCAAAAAAAGTTCTGCTCTACTTAAAGTAAAGATGAAGAATTGTCCTCCCTGCTTTGTCTCACCTTAGACTGGCACCCATAGCTCTTCTTGGGAACTCAAAAGCCCAGAAAGCATGTGAGTTAGAACTACTACAATTTCACCATAGATGTACTTTTGTTGCAGGAACACATTTAGATTTATGTTTTACTGGGACCATTTGCTTCTGTACACTTTTTGTTCATAATTGACATAATTTCCAAAGATAAATGACATTGAATATGTTTAGCACTTATCTCAGGTTATTAGTAATGTCTAGTCTGATACTATATTAAAAAAAAAATCAATGAGTTGGGTGCTGTGGCTCATGCTCTTAATCCCAGCACTTTGTGAGGCTGAGGCAGGAGGATTGCTTGAGCCCAGGAGTTTGAGACTAGCCTGGGCAACATAGCAAAATCTTGTCTCTACAAAATAATGATGATGATGATGATGATGATGATGATGATGATGATGATAATAAATTAGCTGGATATGGTGGTACTTACCTAGAATTTCCATCTACTCAAGAGACTGAGGCTGGGGATTGAACCCAGGAAGCTGAGACTGTGGTGAACTGTGAGCATGCAACTGCTCTCCAGTCTGGGTGACAGAGTGAAACCCCTGACTCAAAAAAAATTAATGCGTATTTACTTTAGTTTCTTCTTTTTAAATTTGTTCAAAGTTAATCAAGCACATGGCTTCAGGTATTAGTTTTCAAAGTCTGTTTAAAAAGGCAATTTTCTGCCACCCCCTTCCCCAAAGGCATCCCACTTTCAACAATTTGGTTGCTTCCTTTGGTGTTTAGATAGGTTCACTAACATAACTTGCTTATATTACTACTTCTTGATTTTCAGATTTAAACTTTTTGTAATGCATTTTCCATTAAAAAAATAAATGGCAAAAAAGCATCATTCTCTTTCTTCTATCTCTCTCAAACACAAATGCCGAGTTACTATTACTATATTCTCCCATTGTACTCATGTGAAAATTTGATTAATATCAATATTTGTGTTTTATATCACTGTGACAATGACATGCCATGCTATTCACAATTCAGCCATGTTGTATACAATGATTACCATTCATTTTCTTTCATGCCTAACTTTTAAATTTTCCTTGGAGTTGATAATTATTTTAGATTTTTCTTTGTTTAATTTCCCGTTGACTCAAATGTCAATGCCCTCCTTTGTTTTGTAATTATCATTCTAATGTGTTCAAATACATTATATATTCTTATAATTTATGCCTTAAAAGTCTCTCTGAGGGCTACTGACCTACTACAATTTGGAGTGGCTACTCTCTAAGCCTATAGCAAGCTCTTGTCTTATAATTTCCCTTCACTCTCACCTGGTTTTTTAATTAATTTTTTTTGATCCTCTAATTTACCTCCTGTATCTTGGTAAAAACCCATCCATTAGTAGTTTCTTAGGAACAATACATAAGATTTTATTTTCAGGAATAAAGCACATCTGCAAGAAAGTTAATCCACCTTTACAGTTTAATAGTTCATAGTTAGAATTCAAGATTGGCAATTACTTCTTTTTTTAATTTTAAGGACACCCTTCACGTTTTTTCCAGCTGCCAACTTGCTTTTGCAAAGTGCAATCACCTTCTGATTATATTTTGAATTAATGAAAGAATTTTTGTCTATTTCCCAATCTCTGAATGCTCATAGGATTTATCTTTGTCTTTATAAAATTTTAAAATAGTAGTTAAGCGTTCTTGAGATCAAATCACAGTTCTGTATGTTGAAGCTAATTACTTCTTCACTGTAAAGGTCTTATATATAAATTAACCTCATTTTAAAAATGAGGATGATAATGATATGCATCTCTTGGAGATGTTGTGTGCATTAAAATAGGTTAATACATTAAAAGTGTTTAAAACAGTGGCTGGCATGCATGGAGCAAGTGCTCAGTAAATATTAAATATTACTTTTTTTATGGGTTCATTTTCTAATGTTGAGCTGGAACTTGATAAACAATCTAGAAACTCATGTACTTTAGAGCTGTAATCGCATCTACTTGGAAAGCTGAGGTGGAAGGATAGCTTGAAGCCAGGTGTTTGAGACAAGCCTGGGCAATATAGCAAAACTTTGTCTAAAAAATAAAAAAAAAAAGAAAACGAAAAAGAAATGAGTTTCTAAGATTAAAAGATACATTTCAATAACCATTAACATAGACTTCCACTATTTACCTTTAAGAAACTATTCTCACCTAAGATCTTTGATGAATGTTCTATTTCATTGATCTCTTAGGGACTACAAATAGTATGAAACATTTTTTTTTTTTTGAGTTGGAGTCACTCTGTCACCCAGACTGGAGTGCAGTGGCCGCTCCCGGCCACTGCAGCCTCGACCTGCTGGGCTCCAGTGATCCGTCCGCTTCAGCCTTCCAAGTAGCTGGAACTACAGGCACGCGCTACCACACCTGGCTGATTTTTTTATTTATTGTGGAGATGAGGTCTCACCAAGTTGCCCAGGCGGGTCTCAAACCTGCGGGCTCAGGCAATCCACTCACCTCAGCCTCCCAAAGACGTGGGATTACAGGCTAAGCCACCGAGCCTGGCTTAGTATGAAACATTTAATATTAGTTCAACCCTCTGCAAACAAATCAAAACTTAAAATCAAATAATTTTCAAAATACCTTATTTTTATCTCACAATATTTTTTCTTTAAAGCAATCAAACCAGATGGGTTTCTTTTGCTAATGTCTACTAGTATTCAGAAAAACAGACTTTTTCAGTAAAAATTTTAAAAACCACTGATTTGTGGACAAAAATAAAGACTATTCACCTGTAATGGGTTATCATGATTAATGAAGCTTTAGCTATGCAGAACATAATAACCATCTGTACATTTGCTATCAAGTATTAATGATAAAATCGCTAACAAAGTAGCTAACAGAGTAAAAATAGAAAATAGTTATTATTTATGCAGAACAATTTTTTCATGGTCTAATCCATTGCAATAATCTAATCATCCTATGCAAAGAACATATTAACTTATTAACAATTATAACTGCAAAGTTAATTTTCCATATACTGCACAAAAAAATTCAGCTCTTTTATGTTTACTTTGACTTAAAAATGAAATTTAATGTCACTTATAAACCGTTGGCAGAGTTGCTACTATTGTATAACCAACTGGTAAATGTATTAAAATAATGGATAATATACTCTTCCTTTCTCTCTTTCATGTCTTTTGCCCACTTTTTGATAGGGTTGTTTGTTGTTGTTGTTGTTGTTGTTTCCTTTCAGCTGAGTTGCTTGTAGATCCTGTATATTTGGTCTTTGTCAGATACGCAAATAACAAAATTTTGTTCCCATTCTGTGGATTGCTCCTTTCCTTTCTTGATGGATTCTTTTGCTGTGTAAAAGTCCTTCAGTTGAATGAGACTCCAATTGTCTCTCTTAGCTTTTATAGTGTTTGTTTTTGGGGATGTGGTCAATCCTTGCTGAGGATTGTTTTGGCTGTTTGGGCTATTTTTGCTTCCATATGAATTTTTGTGTTGTTGTTTCCCAGTCCAAGAGAAAGGATGTGGGTCATTTGATCAGTATTGCATTAAATCTGTAGATTGCCTTGTGTAGGATGAATAACTTGACACTATTGATTCTTCTCATCCATGAGCAAGGGATATTTTTCCATTTTTTTGTGTCATCTTTGATTTATTTGAGCAATGTTTTGTAGTTCTTATTTTAAAGTTCTTTCATTTCTCTTGTTAGATGGATGCCAAGGTGCTGCTTTTTTGTGTGTGACTATTGTGAATGGGATTGTACTTTTTATTTGGTTCTCTGCCTGCTTGTTGCTGGTGTATAGAAATGTAACTGTCATTAGCACATTGATTTTGTACCTCAAAACATTATCAAAGTCATTTACCAGCGCAAGGAGTCTTTTAACAGACTCTCCTGAGTTTTCAAGGTATAGAATCATATCATCTACAAAGAGGGATAGCTTAACTTTCTATTTGGATACTCCTGATTTCCTTCTTTTGCCTGATTGCTCTAGCAAGGACTTCTAGTACTATGTTGAACATGAGGGCTGAGAGTAGGCATCCTTGTCTTGTTCCTGTTCTAGGGAGGAATGCTTCCAATTTCTGCCCATTGAGCAAGATGTTTACTATGGGTTTATCATAGATGGCTCTTAACATTTTTAGGAATGTTTTTTCTATGCCTAGGAGTTCAAGGGTTTTTATTAAAAAGTCATGCTGGATTTTGTAGAATGCTTTTTCTGCATTTAGTGATATAATCATGCTGTTCTCATTTTTGCAACTGTTAATATTGAATTACATTTATGTCTTACAAATGTTCAACCAGCCCTGTATCCCAGGGATGAAGTCCACCTTTTCATGGTGGATAATCCTTGAGATGTGTTTTTGATGTGATTTTTTAGAATCTTATTGAGAATTTTTGCATCTATGTTCATCAAAGAAATTGGCCTATAATTCTCTTCCCTGTTGAATCTTTGCCAGGTTTGGGTATCAGTATATTGCTGGCTTCATAAAATTATTTAAGGGAGAGTTCCATCTTTCTTGATTGCCTGATGATTAATATCAGCTTCACCTTGCATGATTTGTAGAATTCAGCAGGAAAGCCATCTGGTCCAGTGTTCTTTTGTGGGTGAGTAGATGTCTTATGATGTAGTTGGTTTCCTGGATTATTATTGGTCTGTTTAAGGTTGTGCTCCATTTCCTTTAGGTTTTCAAGTTTATTTACATACAGGTGTGCATAGGAATCTCTGATATTCTTTTGAATTTCTTAAAGTAAGTTGTTATTTCACCGTTTGTGCTTCTAATTGTGTTTATTTGAACAGTCTCTCTCCCTCTCTCTCTTTTTTTTTTTTTTTTTTTTAGTTAATCTGGTCAGGGTTATGTCAATCTTGTTTATTCTTTCAAAGAATCAGCTTTTTGTATTTTTTTTTTTTTTCTATATATTTGTCTTCTATATCTTTGAGTAGAGACTTTAACTTGTTGGTCTGGATTCCTCTGCTAAAGGTAAGATTTTGGTGGTCTTGCCTTCCAGTTCCCTTAGGGGTGATGTTAAGCTATTAACTTATGATATTTCTGTTTTCTTGAAGTGTGTTTGCAATGTTATGAATTTTCCTCTTAATACTGCATTCATGGCATTGCAAATATTCTGATAAGATGTGTCTTTGTTTTTTATTTTTTTCATGAATCTTTTTATTTCTGTTGTGATTTCTGTGCTGACCCAGAACTTCTGGGTCAGCAGCATGTCACTTAATGCTCATGTCTTTGTGTGTTTCAGCAGCATGTCACTTAATGCTCATGTCTTTGTGTGTTTGGGGTAATATTATTGGTGGCAATATTTATTTGTATTGCACTGTGATCTGAAAAGATGCATGACATCATATTTACCTTTTAAAATTCGTTTATGCTTAACTTATGTCTGATAATATGATTGATCTTGGAGAATGTCCCATGTGCTGATGAGTAGAATATGCAACCTGTAGTTGTTGGGTGTAATGTTCTGTAGATGTCCATTTGGTCAAGCGTCACATTTAGGTTTCAGATCTTACTGATTTTTTTGTCTCAATGATCTATCTAGAGTTGTTAGTAAGGTATTTAGGTCTTCAACTATGACTGTGTGAGAGTCAATGTCCTCTCTTAGTTTATTGAGTAGTTGATTTATATAACAAATTATATTTCTGGATTGGTACTTCTGGTTTGGGTGCATATTTGTTTAGAATGGATATTTATTGCTGGTGGATTGAGCCTTTTCTCATTATGTAGTGTTCTGCTTCTTTTTTAACTTTTGATGGCTTGAAGGCTGCTTTTTCTGATATTAGAATAGCTATTCCTGCCTTCTTCTGTTTGCCTGAAAGTTTATTTTCCAACATACAATTTTGTGTCTTTGTATGCCCTTTGCAGTGAGATGAGTTTCCTGGAGGAAGAAGATTGTTGGATCATGCTTTTTTGTCTAGTTTGCCACTCTGTGTCTTTTCAGTGATCTATTTAGCCCATCCACATTTAAGTTGATTATTAAAATGTGAGTTTATCCCTGCCATGGAGCTTTTAGAAGGTTTCTTTGTTTCCTTTTAACTTTTGCATTTACATATTGTGTGCTTTAGTTTTATGGTTGCTCTGTTAACTCTGTGTTTGCCTGTACTTTCGTGATGGGTATGACTGTTATTTTTTTCTCTTTGAGACTTTCTAAAGTGTCTTCTGAAGGACTGGTCTGGAGGTAGCATATTCTTTTAAGGATTCTTTTAAAGGTTTTAAATTCCCCATCATTGATGAAACTTAGCTTGGTGGGGTAGAAAATTCTTGGTTGGAATTAATCATCTCTAAGCATGTTAAAAATTGGACTCCAGTCTCTTTTAGCTTGTAGTGTTACTACAGATAAGTCTGGACCAATTCTGATGAGTCTTTCCTGGTAGGTAGCCTGACCTTTCTCTCTCACTGCCTTTAGGATTTTTCTTTCATGCTTGTTTTGTGGAGGTGGATTACTATGTGTCTAGTGGTTGGTTTTCTCATGTGTTGCCTTGTGAGGGTTATCTGAATCTCTTGTACCTTAATGGTCACATCTCTGATGGAATAAGGAAAGTTTTTTTTAGATGATCTAATGGAATGCTTCTTTCAAGTTGTTCTTCATTTTCCTTTCTGCTTCAAGGATGCCAGTCAGGCATACGTTTGGTTTTGTCACGTAATTGCATATCTTGCAGAGGTTTTGCTATTTTCTTTTGAGCTTTTTTCCTGTGTTTTTAACATATTGGATTAATTTCATATTATGGTCTTTAAATTCTGAGATTCTTTCCTCTGCTTGGTTAACTGTACCCCCTATGCTAGTTAGTTTGTTATTTGTTTTAAGAATAGTGTTCTTGATTTCCATTATTTCAGAATGGGCGTTTTTTTGGAATTGGCTGCCTCCTTTGCAATTTCATTGAATTTCACTTCTTGTTTCTCTTGGCTCCTGTTCATTTTTGCTATACAATCTCTGATTTCTGTGGGTGTCTTCAGTAGCAAGTCATTCTGGGAGCTTTTCATTATTTGTGCCCCAAAGACTGTTTTTTCAAGTTCCTTCTCTTTAAGCTACATGCATTTGTTTCATTGATTTTTTTTTCTCATTTGTGACAGGCCTCTTTCCTTCTCTGTAATTCCATCACTCAGTGAGAGAGAAAGAAGCATTCACTTCTAATGGTTGCTCCACCCTGTGGCAGGATACCATAATTGCACATTCTCTTTCCCTCTGCTAAGCTAGTTCAATGAGTTTTCAGCCCCTGTGTGCTGGGAAGGGGTGAACTGACTCATTGTATAATCTCTCACCCCTCTCCTTCACTGAGCAGAGCCTTTGACTCAGTTGGAACCTGGAATAGGGCAGGGGCTTGGATGCTCAGAATCCTGCACCTGCTGTTGCTTTCTGGTCTCTGTGTATTCCAGGTGACTCCTGCTGGGTGCAAGGTATATTAGTGGCTAGATCCCTATGCTACCCTGCTCTGCACAGAGGCACCAGTCTGCATTTCCTCTAGTTGTCAGCAGCAGGTGTGCCACACAGATTCACTCTGCAGGGTTTTTTTTTCCTGCCTGGGAAGAGGCTGCTAGGGTGGCCGTGGCATTGGGCAGGTCCAGTCCTAACTTTAATTTGGCTGTGGTTGCCTCCTGCCATGTCCTGACTAAAGTTTCTGCCAGTGCAACTGACAGCCTGCTTGCAAATGAGGGGAGGTGAATTGATTCAAAATATCAAAATCAATCACTCTTCTCCTTCACCAAGCAGAGTTTCTACATTTGTCAAAGCCTGAAATAGGGTGGGAGGTGGGGAGCCTGGTATCCCATGTCTGCCACTATTTTCTGGTCTCTGTGTGCCCAAAGATGCCTCCACTGGGTGTTTTCCGTATTGTCTGTCCAAAAGTATTCAGTCAATCAATGACTGGATCCCCAATCTTCATCTTGCTAGGCAAGAGAGGTGCCAATCTGCTGCTCCACGATGGTCATTTCAGATTTCCAGGAATCTATTGGTTTTTGTTTTGTTTTGTTTTGTTTTTTTAAATTGTGTTGGTTTTAGCTCTGACATTTATTATTTCTTTCTTTCTATTTACTTTGGATTTAATATTTTTATTTTTCTAGTTTTCTTGGCTGAAAGTTTAGACTTTGAATTTAAGATGTTTCTTAAATTTTCTTTTACAATTAATATTATATATTTTACTTAAACATTGCTTATTTCATTCTTCAAATTTTGATAAATTGCATGTTCAGTGCGATTTAGTTCATAATTCTTTTTGGCCAAGTGAGATGACAAACACTTGTAATTCCAATACTTTAGGATGCTGAGGCAGGAGGAGAGCATGAGCCAAGGAGTTCAAGATCAGTCTGGGCACCCAAGTGAGGCATCATTGCTACAAAGTACAAGCAAACAAAAAATTAACCAGGTATGCTGGTGTATGTCTTATACACTCGATGGGAATGTAAATAAGACAGCCACCATAAAAAACAATATGAAAAGTTTCTCAAAAAATGAAAAATAGAGCTACCAAACAATACAGCATTTCCTCTACTAGATATCGATACAAAAGAAATTAAATGAGAATTTTAAAGGGATACTTGCACCTCTGTGTTTATTACAACACTGTTTACAATAGTAATAATATGGGATCAATTCATGTGTCCACCATCAGATGACTGGATAAAGAAAATGTGGTATATTTACACATTGGAATACTATTTGGCCATAAAAAATAGTGAACTTATGCCATTTGCCACAACTATAATGGAAATGAAGGACAGTATGTTAAGTGAAATAAAAAGGCACAGAAAGACAAATACTGCATATTCTTACACAAATGTGGGAGCTAAAAAGTTGATCTGATGGCGTTAAAGAATATATTGATAGATACCTGATGCTGGAAAGTGTATACAGGTATGAGGATGGCATAAAGAGAGGTTGGATAATGGATACAAACACAGAGTTAGAGAGAAGGAATAAATTCTAATGTTGTATAGCACAGTAGTGTAACTATAGTCAAAAACAATATATGTTAAAAAATAGCTAGAAGAGAATACTTGAAATGTTCCCAACACATAGAAATGATAAATACTCATCTGGCAAGATAGCAACGGGGAAGCTTGGTCTATGAGACCCTCTGTGAAACAGAACACACATAAAGACTCTAGCTCTCTCCCAAGGGGCTGCAGCTCCCATTGTTGGCAGCCTGCTCTTCACATGGAGCTTGGCCACAGATGCTGCTCAACCACCTCAGCGGTCTCAGCTGCTGCTGCAGCCGCAGATGCCACTGCTACCACCAATGTGTCACCCCACCCATACCTGAGGCAAGCCATGACTCCGGACCATGAAGCCCCCCCCCCAAGAACAATCTACTGAAACTGCCACTGCTGCTGCCACTGCCACACCCTATTCCTTGTCTGGAGCCAGGCTCATGGAGCTCCTTCCATGCACTGTGAAGCAGTAGCTGCTACCTCCATTACTGTTGCCTGCTTCCTCCCGTCCTGGGCTGCCTCCGACTTCCACCCCACCAGGCTTGCATTGACTTGCTGTCTCCAGCTGCTGCAGAAAAAGATCAGTTAGAGTGGTGAGATAGTACCACCTCCTGGGGACCCAAAGTAACAACATCAAAATGGGAAAGACAGAAGCCCCTTCCCCTTGCTAAATGGATGCAGGCCAAATCTGAGTGGAGACTTGAAAGAGAGTCCAGATCTGAACCACCCTCCACAGCAGGCCAGGGGCAACTGACTCTAACTGTGAGCAAATCTACCAGTCGGCAAAGACAGCTATAAATCAGAGCTGAATGGACATTGGACTTAAAGGAAACGCCTCAGAGTGTGCATGGTTGGTTCTGTTAGTTTGCTGACTTTATTCTATTCTTTTTTTCCCCTGCAAACCCCATCTTTGTATAGAGGAATAGCACACCAATAAGGAGGTTGGTTAACTTGTATGTTAGCATCATTGTATGTTTTAGTTTTTTCATATGGTTATTGGTTAGTTTGTAGTTGTTGTTATTGCTTTTCTTTTTACTTGTTTTAGTCTTTGTGTCTCTTTTCATTTCTTAGTTGGTACTCTTGTCTGTTTTCCCTCTTACTCCTCTCTCTTCATCCCCCTTTTCCTCCCACTCCCTGCTCCATTCTTTTCCCTTTTGTAACCCCATTTTGCTTTCAGGGAGTAAACTTAAAACCCCACCGCATGGACAGATTCCAAAGTAGTGTGAAGTGGGTTTCAGATTAAAAAATACTCCTGTTGGCATATACTGGGAACTGCAGATAGGTTTTGAATCACTGCTGCCCCCATAATTAAATCTCAAAACTGCAATATCGACCATGCCCAACCTACAGTTCAACTTCAGAATTGAACAAAGAAAGAGGATATACATAAGGAAGAATAGGAGATTGAACAAACAGAAGGAAAAACAACCCCTCCACCCCTGAATAACAGAATTAAAGAAGATGGGGAAGGGAAGGGAAGGAAAAAGAAGGGAGGAAAAATCTGCACAAATGAAGAAAAACCAAAAGAAGAATATAGGTCTCTCACAGATCCCTGGGAGGTCAAACACTAGGAAAACTGACTTCAGAATGCAAACAATGAAGAGCGCCCACAATGCCTGGTCTCTAACTACAAACGCAGATATCAAGACATTAATGGAGAGATAAAAAAGATTTGAGGAGAGACAAGAGGAAACTAGGAAAGAGTTGATAACTGAGATAACAGTAGTAAAGAATACTGTGAATGAAATAAATAACAAACTGATAAGATTAGAAAGCAGAATTAGCCAAGCAGGAGAAAGAATCTCAGAACTTGAGGACCAAAATATAGAACTAACCCAAACAGTCAAAAACATAGAAAAGAAGCTTTAAAAGAACAAAACCTTCAAGAGATGAGCGATTACTTCAACAGACCGAACCTAAGAGTAATTGGAATTTCTGAGGCAGAAAGAGAGACAGAGATCACCCTGGAATAAACATTCCATGAAATTATTCAAGAAAACTTTCCTCATCTCATCAGTGATGTGAAAATTCAACCACAAGAGAGTCAGAGAACCCCTGTAAGACAACAAATGAGAAGACCAACTCTTAGACACATAATAATTCACCAAACAAAGTAGGTATAAAAGAAAAAATCCTAAAGGCAGCAAGAAAAAAAGGTCAGACTACCTACCATGGAAGACCAATTAGAACAGCAGCAGGCTGAACTTGGTGGCTCAGCTTGTAATCCCAGTGCTTTGGGAGGCTGAGGTGAGTGGATTGCCTGAGCCCGTGGGTTCAAGACCCATCTGGGCAAGTTGGCAAGACCTCACCTCCACAATAAAAATAAAAAATTAGCCAGGCATGGTAGCATGTGCCTGTAGTTCTAGCTACTTGGAAGGCTGAGGCAGAAGAATTGCTGGATCCCAGCAAGTCAAGACTGCGGTGGCCAGGAGCGGCTACTGCACTCCAGTCTGGGTGACAGAGTGAGACTCCAACTCAAAAAAAAAGAACAGTAGCAGATTTATCTACAGAAACCCTTCAGGCTAGGAGAGCTTGGAGCCCAATCTTAAAAGTTCTAAAAGATAAACAATTTCAGGCAAGAATAACCTACCCAGCCAAGCTAAGCTTCATCAGTGAGGGAGAATTAAAATCTTTCCCAGACATCCAATCCCTAAGAACCTATGCAGACTCCAGACCACCTCTATAAGAAAAACTTAAGAAAGGATTAAACACAGAAGAAAAGGAGAAAAGAATGACAATGTTCTTCACAAGAGTATAGGGAAAAGATGAAAAACACACATGAATCAACCCCCAAACCAAAGAAAAGACAGCAAATAAACAGGAACAACAACAACTCTATAAGAACCTCATGACAGGAAAAAACCACCACATTTCAATAATTAGCCTGAATGTGAATGAACTAAATGCACCACTGAAAAGACACAGAATGGTGGACTGGATAAGAAACCATGACCCCATTATTTGCTGCATCCAGGAGACTCATCTCACTATATGGGACGCACACAGACTCAAAATTAAAGGATGGAAAATAAGTTTCCAGGCTAGTGGATTACAAAATAAGGCAGGAGTTGCAATCTTAATATCAGACAAAATAACCTTTAAACTATTAAAAATTTAAAAATATACAAAAGGACACTACATAATGATAAAAGGTTCAATCCATCAACAAGAAATATCCACCCTAAACATATATGAACTCAAAACAGGAGCACCAGCATTTATAAAACAACTACTTGATAAACTGAAAAAAGATATTGACTCTAACTCTATTATAGCAAGGGACATAAATACCACACTGACAGCTCTAGATAGATCGTCGAGGCAAAACATCAACAAGGAGATCCAGAACCTAAGCTTGACACTTGACCAAATGGACTTAGCCAATACCTACAAATTATTCCACCCAACAACCACAGAGTATACATTCTACTCATCACCACATAGAACATACTCTAAGATTGATCACATGCTTGGCCATATATCAAGTATAAACAAAGTCCACAAGGTTGAAATTTTGCCATGCACATTCTCAGACCACAGTGGAAAAAAAATGAACATTAAAACTAACAACATTTCCCCAAAGCCCACAAATATATGGACACTAAATGGCATGATGCTGAACAACAACTGGATCAACACTGAAATCAAAGAAGAAATTGAAAGATTCCTGGAAACAAATGAAAATGAGGAAACATGTTACCAAAATCTCTGGGATACCATGAAATCAGTTTTAAGAAGGGAATTCATATCTCTACGAGCACACATCAAGAAAATGGAAAGATCACAAGTGGAGAGCCTAACAAATCACCTAAGGAACTAGAAAGGGAAGACCGCGAAAATCCCAACTTTAGCAGAAGAATTCAAATCACAAAAATAAGAGCCAAATATGGGACATAGAGGCAAAAATATCATAGAAAACATCAACCAAGCAAAAAGTTGCTTCTTTTAAAGAATTAACAAGATTGATGGGCCCCTAGTCAGAATGACCAAGAAAAAGAGAGGAAAAAGCCCAAATAAACACAATCAGAAATACAAAAGATCAAATCACAGCTGACCCTGAAGAAATATAAAAGATTATCAGAGATTACTATGTACACCTATATGGAAACAAACTTGAAAACCTAGATGAAATGGAGTACTTTCTGACATCACACAACTTCCTCAGGTTAAAACAAGAAGATACTGAGACACTAAATAGGCCCATAACAACCCAGGAAATTGACTGTCATATGAAAACTACCTACAAAAAAAGACCCTGGACCGGATGGCTTTCCAGCAGAATTCTACAAAAGTACAAGGAGGAGCTGATACCAATCCTACTGAAAGTATTCCAGGCAATTGAGAAAGATAAAGCTCTCTCCAAATCATTTTATGAAGGTAACATTACACTGATACCCAAACCAGGTAAAGATCCAACAAAGAAAGAGAACTACAGACTAATATCCCTTATGAACATAGATGCAAAAATCCTCAACAAGATTCTTGCAAATCAGATCCACAAACACATGTCAAATATTATCCACTGTGACCAAGTAGGCTTCATCTCCAGGATGCAGGACTGGTTCAACATTTGCAAAACCATAAATGTCATTAAATATATCAACAGATGTAAAAGTAAGAACCATATGATTATCTCATTAGATGCAAAAAAAGTTTTTGATAAAATCCAGCATCGCTTCTTGATAAAAACCCTCAGACATCTAGGTATACAAGGAACATACCTCAAAATAGTAAGTGCCATCTACGATAAACCCACAGCTAACATATTGCTAAATGGATAGAAACTGGAAACATTTCCTCTGAAAACTGGAACAACTCAAGACTGCCCACCCTCACGCCTCTTGTTCAATGTTGTGTTGGAAGTCCTAGCTAAGGCAATTATACAAGAGAAGGAAATCAGGGGTATCCAAATAGGAAAAGAGGAAGTCACATTATCCCTCTTTGCTGAAAATATTATCCTATACCTTGAAAATCCTAGAGAATGTCAAAAACCTGCTTGCACTGATAAAGGACTTTGGTAAAGTCTCAGGGTCCAAAATATATATGCAAAAGACAGTTGCATTCCTATACATCAACAACAAGCAGGCAGACACCCAAATTAAAAACACAATCCCATTCACAATACCCACAAAAAAATGAAATACCTTGACATCTTCTTAACCAGAGAAGTGAAAGACCTTCATAATAAGAACTACAAAACACTGCTCAATGAAATCCAAGAAGAGGCAAACAAACAGAAAAACATTCCATGTTCATGGATAGGAAGAATCAACATTGTTAAGATGTCCATCCTACCAATGGCAATCTACAGATTCAACGCAATACCCATTACATTATCAACAACATTCTTCTGAGACCTGGAAATGACAATACAGAAATTCATATGGAAACATAAACTACCATGAAGAGTCAAAACAGTCCTTAGCAAAAGAAACAGAACAGGAGGGATAACACTTTCAGACTTCAAACTTTACTATAAGACTACATAATCAAAACAGCATGGTATTTGTATAAGAACAGGAGTATAGACCAATGGAACAGGATAGAGAATTAGGAAGCAAGCCTCAATTTCTCAACCAACTCATCTTCGACAAAGCCTCCAACAACAACCACTGGGAAGCAGAGAACCTATTAAGTAAATGGTGCTGGGAAAACTGACTGATCACATGCAAATGATTGAAACAGGACCCCTACCTATCACCATATACAAAAATTAGCTCAAAATGGATCAAAGACCTAAACATAAAACCTCAAACTACAAGAATCTTAGAGAATGCAGGAGACATCCTAATGGAAATTGGAACTGGCAACCAATTCCTGATCAAAACCCTAAGTACCCATATCATAAGAAATAAGATAGACAAGTGGGACCTCATCAAACTGACAAGCGTCTGCAAAGCAAAAGAAACCATGAAGAGAGCAGGAAGTGAGTCCACAGACTGGGAAAAAATATTTGCCAACTGTGTATCTGACAAAGGCCTAACATCTGAGATCTACAAGGAACTCAAATGCACCAAAAAAAAAAAAAAACAGTCCCATTAAAAAGAGGGCAAAAGACACAAATAGACACTTGTCAAAAGAAGAGATACAGGCAGCCAACAGACATATGAAAAAGTGCTCAGTTTCACTCAACATCAGAGAAATGCAACTCAAAACCACATTGAGATACCACCTAACCTCAGTAATAATGGCCATCATTAATAAAACAAACAACAACAGATGCTGGTGAGTATGTGGAGAGAAAGGAAGGCTTCTATACTGCTGATGGGAATGCAAACCAGTGCAACCTCTTTGGAAGACAATGCAGTGATTTCTGAAAGAACTAGAAATTGACCTTCTATGACCTAGCAATCCTCCTACTGGGAATATACCCAGAGGAACTCAAATCATTCTACAAAAAAGATACCTGCACATGCATGTTTGTTGTAGCTCTATTCACAGTAACAAAACCATGGAACCAACCATGCTGCCCATCGAAGCTGGACTGGAGTTTAAAAAATGTGGTACATATACACAATGGAATATTATGCAGTCATAAAGAAGGACAAATATACGGACGTTGCAGCAACTTGGATAGCTTTAGAGTCTATCATACCCAGTGATCTATCACAGAACCAAAGAACAGAGTACCATATGTTGTCACTTATATGCGGACCTTGAAATATTATCATAATACTATATGAAAAGAATTGGTAGTAGTGGGAAACTGATAGAGAAGGTGGGGTTGGGATTGGCAGTTGAGGGAAACTGCCAGTTTTAAAATAAATTTAAAAATAAACAAATAAAATAACTAAAATTTAAAAAAAGAGAAAGTAAAAGAAATGATAAATACTCAAGGTGATGGATATCCTAAACACCCCGACTTCATCATTACATTTTATATGCATTTAACAAAATACCGCATGTACCTAATAAATGTGGGCAAATATTATGCTTCATTAGAAGAAAATAAGTAAAACTTAAAGGAAAATAATGTAAAATACTCATAGGCAACATATAATTTGGTCGTCTTTCATATCTATTCTGGCAGTCTCTTTTTTTATGCATTTGGTCATTTATATTCAAAGTGACTATTGATATAGTTAGAGTCTCATCTACCTTATATATAATTGTTCTATGCATTGCTTTTCTTCTCTGTTCTTTATTTATTCCATTTTAATTAATTAATGAATTTTTTTTTGGTCTATGGTTCTTTTATTGCCTTCTTTGGTTTTAATTAGCATTTACATGATTTAGTTTTCTCTCTTGTTTAGCATTAAATATTCTGATTTTGGAAAATAAAAATAATGGTTACCATAGAATTTTCCATGTGTCTTTGAAAATAATGCATGTCCACTTTCAAATAACATTATATCAGTGAAAGAAACATTTAAAAGAGTATTCCCATTAAATATAAATGAACAAGAGTCCATCAAATGCATTCTTCACCTCTGTCGTTTTTTTCATTTCTAGTATATTTCAAAATTTTCTTAGAGTTTTCATTTCACTGCAAACATTATTCATCTGTTTTTATTGTTTTCCATTTTTTTAATTAGAACTTTTGGCATATTAATTATAGTTACTTTATTTTTTATTTTATTTTTAGCCTCACTGAGGTATAATTGACAAAAAGTAGTAAATATTTAAGGTATACAATGTGATGGTTTGATATAAATATATTTTGTTAAATTACTATTACTATCAAGATAATCAATATACACAGCACCTCACAGTTATTATTTTTTGTGATAAGAACATCTAAGATCTATTCTCTTAGCAAATTTCATGTATACATTACATTATTATTCATTATAGTCAGCATTCTTCACATTAGAGCTCCATATATCATTCATCCTTCATAACTTAATCTTTGTACTTTTTTGACCAACTTTTCCCAATTTCCTACATTCCTGAACCTCTGACAACCACTATTCTACTCTCATCTTTTGCGTTTGACATTTCTAGATTCCACATATAAGTGAGATCATTCGGTATTTTTCTGTGATTTATTTTTTTTAGCATGGTGTTAGTGACAACATAGATGAAACTAGAGGACATTATATTAAATCAAATTATAGTAATTTTAAATTCCCAGTATGATAATTCAAGATAACTGCTATGTCTGAGTTTGATTCTAGTGCTTGTTTTGTCCCTTCAGACTGTATCTTTTTTCTTTTTAGCAGCCTTGTAATGTTTTGTGGAAAGTTGAATATGCTTTGAATAAAAGTAACAGAGGCAAATAAGACATTAGTGTGAGGCTTTGTGCTTATTTGTTAAGGAGTTATGCTGTGGTTACTGTTTGTGCAAGCTGTGTCAACAGCTAAAATTTCTGTTTTTCTTGTTTTTTCTCCTTCATTATCTAGCTTTTTCTTCAGATTCCTTAAATAGAATCTGATGTCTAAAGTTCTTTTTTCTGTATTCCCAGTTAACATGCAGGATCTCTGTTAATATGGTGCTAATGTTTGGGGGAGGAAAATGTTCTGTAGTCTTATGACTGGATCTCAGTCTTTTACAGAAGGAACCCCCCCAACCCCCAGTAAGTGGACCAGTACCAGTCTGTGTAGACTGTTGGGAACTGGGTCACACAGCAGGAGGTAAGAGATCAGAAAAATAGCTCCACTTTCTGTCAGATCAGCAGGGGTATTAGATTCTCATAGGAACACAAACCTTACTGTGAACAGTGCATACAAGGGATCTAGGTTGCATGTTCCTTATGAGAATCTAATGCTTGATAATCTGGTGGAGCTGAGACAGTGATACTAGTGCTGGGACGCAGCTGAAAATACAGATTAACATTAGCAGTGAGGTTTGACTGCACATCCACACTTCCCACTGTCCATCCATGGAAAAATTTCTTCCACAAAACCATCCCTGATGCCAAAAAGTTTGGGAACCATTGTTTTAGAGAGACTTAAGATTGATATTTCTCCACTCTATGTCAAAGCGCTAAGTAGATTGGAGGTGGACATTTCCCTTATTTCAGGTTTGTTAAGCTTTGAGATACCCCCAGTTTTGCTAAAAATCTATTATCCATTCTAACTAATACAGTTTTCTGTTCTGTAAGATTTTAGTGCCAAATTGCATCTCAGGGTTAATTAGGTATTATTAACCATCTCATCCTAATTAACCATTGCTATTTGAATCCTTAGGATTATTTCATCTACAAGTAACAGAGTATTATCTGAGTAGCTTAATTTTTTTAATTATCTGACATAGCAAACAGTATGAGTGTAGGCAGATTGTGGGTTAGTTAATTCAACATTTTGTGTCTCTTTTGTAAAAATGTGTCTCTTTTGTATTCTAAAAAATGTGTCTCTTTTGTATTCTGGGGAAAAATATTTCTCAGAATATTGCACCTAAAAATATTTCTCCAAAGTTTCCCTCAACCAGGATTTAGTCACATATCCTAAAATAAAGTCTAAGTAGATATCTGGCATTTTAAAACTCTACAGTGAGAGATGATCTCTGTAACAAAGGAATAAATGTGAGATAATGGCTGTTGGATCAGCACAACATAAACTACTGATTTGGCTACACACACTCCTTACACAACCTGCTTACCCTTTAAAGATTTTTGGAAATGATCATACCTATATGAAATGAATTTACACACTCAACAAGAGACACAATCCTAAAGACCCACCTAGTCCTCAAAAGCTGGAACATAATCCAGTCGAGATAAAGTTGAAAGCTATTACCTAAAAAAGTAATACTGGTCTATCAGAAGTTTAGATTTGCCTTCCATTTCTTTTTTATTCTGTTTTTGTTTAGTATTGCTTAATCTCTTTCATGTCCTTCCAAAGCTTTGATGAACAATAACTTTAATGGTAAAACTAAGGCAGCATGACATACATTAATCATGAAGTTTGAACAAATATTTTGCAATTTTTATCCCAAACTATGAAATAGAGAGATGGATATTTATGAAATTCTAATACAGCCTGATTTTTGTGAAAACTTCAAAGGAAGGTTCTGTCTTTGCATATATATGTACATAATAACTGGAACTTTGCTTTAATGGAAAGCTAACCTTTATACACATTAATTTATATCTTGCTGTGTGATAGAAGTGAGACTCTTTCCTTGAATCTCAAAATTTTTAGTATGTTTTCCAAAGAACCCCTCCAAAAAACCATATTTATTTCTAAAAGAAAGAGAAAAATTATGGCAATGTTTAAATAAAATAGTACTCATAAACATCATTTAGTACATTATCTTAATCAACTCTACCCTCACTGATTCACCAAAATAAGCAATATTCTATGTTAATTCCATAAAATATACTAACTCATCTTCACATCATGCTGAATGTTAGAATGTAGTTGATTAAAATCTAGTGTGTCTAGTTCTTTTTATTTCTGTCAGATGAATAATATACTTGCATAAAGGAAAGGTAGTAATGGTTGATATATCTGGGAAGATGATGGCATCGTCAGTTGGACTGTGTGAGTGCCTGGGCACGTAAGTGATTGTGTGGACAATTCTGTGTGTAGTTTTGTGTGTAAATGGGAGTATGAGAGGCTGAGTGGGGACTCAAAAGCAGGTGACCAGGGCCCTCCTGGTGAAGCCACTAGTGCTGCAGCTGCTCTGCTTGAACCTTAGTGCTTCCCAGAGTGTAGAAGTTGTGTGCCATTTTCTAAAATCAGCAGAGCTTATCCCAGTAAGAATTGCTGAAGTGACTGCTGACCACAACACCACAGTGCCAGGCTGAACACTGGCAGCAAGGGTCATGGAAGGAGTGCAGTGAGGGATCCTGAGGAAGAATCCAGAGGAAACAGTGGGACGAAGCCACCTCGAACTTAAACTGAGCTCCAGAGCCTAGCCACCAGGTCTGGAGATCCGAAGACTGGTAACTGCTAAAGAGGGAGCTATCGACTCCATTGGTGATAGGAACAGCAGCTGGCAGAGAAACTGAGCACACTCTCTGATGCCTGGCCAGAGATGTGTTCCAGAGCTACCTCTACAAAACAGTAGAACTGCATCTTTAGACCAGGTGCTATCTCTGTGTTGCATTAGGGCTGCTCTTTGTGACTTCAGAGAACATTTCCCTCAGTGCACAAACCCTGGTGGGTAACAGCAGATGCAGAACTCACACAATCCACCCTCTACCCTAAACCAGCTGCTGGGCAATAGACACAGCCAGAAGAACTGCCCAAGGAGGAGGCTGATGAGTGCATAACTGACTCCCCCCCATGCTCAGCCCCTAGTAGCAAGTGAAAGAGATAGGGAAGGCAGGGCAGAGACAGGAGGCCCCATTCACCTGCTATGAACTAGATGCCCATGAGCTGTGACCATGCTGGGAGAGAAAGGAAGATGTGAGATCCCAAGAGACACCTTGTCAAATTATTGCAGCCCTCCTCCCTGACACAAAGTGTGCAATGGCTACCAATTGCAGGCAGCAGGAGTGAAGACTCTAGCATCCTAAGTTCCAACAACAAATAGGGAACCTGCAATAACAGCCCTGCAGCCACAGAAGCCCCCTCCCCCAAGAGATACCAATGCTGTGAACTCTTTATCAACTTCTTTGAGGAGAGGAGTATTGGTTTGTTTGATTATCTCATTTGGTTACTTTGTTGGTTGGTTTTGCTTTTCTTTCCTTCTGTTTCTTTTTCTTTGTTCTTTCTCTGTATTTTCCTTTCTTTTTCTATTTTCCTTTCCTCTTTTTCTCTCTCCTCCTTTCTCTTTTCTCTCTCTTTTCCCTCTTATACCCTGTATTGGACTCATTGTAAAGTAATATTGTGCAGCAATAAAGAATGAATTCCAGCTGGCCCATTCACCAGATAACAAACATAAACCTATCAATAGGTTCAGAAAGCTTGCATCAATCCCACTCCCTAGTAAGTGCTCAAAATTATAAAGAAACAGCACAATGCCCCACCACTGCCCTAATTCATAATTGAACAAACCTGGAGTCCTGGCTCAAGGGAGGACAAAAGGTAGAGCAAATATCCAATGTGACTGAGTCTTCATTTCCACTAAGTAACATAATTAAAGAGAAAGATAAGAGAACTGCTATAAATGAAGAAAAACCAACAAAAAACTGTCGGTAACCATCAGAGTCCCCAAAAAGACTCAGTGCAATAAAGAACAGCTACTGGGGCACAAATAATGACTATCTCCAGAATGACAGTACCCAGAAGTTACATATGGAGAATAAAGAATTGTTGGATAGAATGAATAAAGATAAGGAATGATAGGACTAAAACTAAATGAAATTGCAATGGAACTAGACAGACTCAAGAAAACATACTTTGAACAGAAATAAAGAACTCCATCCAAGAAATAGGTAAAACAAACTGACAAGTACTGGAAGCTGAGTCGACCAAGCAGAAGAAAGGATCTCAGAGATGGAAGACCAAAAAAACAGAATTAACCCAATCTATTAAAAACATAGCAAACAAACTTAAGAAGAAAGAGAAAATTCTCCAAGAGAAGAACAGTTTTATCAAGAAATCAAACCTACATCTGGTCAGAATATCGGAAGTGAAAGAGAAACAGAAAACACCTTGGAATAAACATTCTATGAGGTCATTCATGAAAACTTCCTTCATCTGATCAGAGAGATGATTATACAGCACAAGAAATTCAGAGAAGTACTGCAAGACATCTTATGAGAAGTCTAGCCACATACACATAATAATTTGCCTAAACAAAGTAGATATAAAAGAAAAAAGCCTAAAGGCAGCAAGGGAAAACAGTCAAACTACTTACCAACAGAGACCAATCAGAATTGCTGCAGACTAACTTGCAGAAATACCACAGCCCAGAAGTAATTTGACCTCAATTTTTAATGTTCTCAAAGACAGACAATTTCAACCAAGAATTTCCTACCTACCCAAGGTAAGATTTATCAGCAACAGAATTAAAACCCTTCCCAGACAGCCAATCCTTAAGAGCGTATGATACTTCAAGACCAGCACTACAGGAGATGCTTAAAAAGGTGCTGGGCACAGAAAAAAAAAAAGGAACAAGAGAAAGACCATATACTTCACAAGATCACAAACACAGAATCAGCAAAACACACAGTATATCCACAAAAATTAAAACACACACATATATGAACACAAAAGCTAAACAAAAACAAAATAGTCTTATAAGAGCATTATGTCAGGGACAAACTCACATTTCAATAATCAACCTGAAAATGAATAGACTAAATGTACCATTGAAAAGGCATAAAATGGTAAACTGGATAAAAACACATGACCCAGTAATTTTCTGCCTCCAGGAAACTCATCTCACCACAATGGATGCTTACTGACTCAAACTCAGAGGATGGAAAACAAATTTTGAGCAAACAGATCACAAGAGAAGGCAGGAGTTGCAGTCTTAATATCAGACAAAGCAAGTTTTAGGGTATCAAATTTAAAAAGATAAAAAAGGACACTACATAATGATAAAAGATTCAATACATCAACAAGAAACATACATCTGAAGCATATAGGCACCCAACACAGGAGCACTAGCTTTTATAAAGAAGCTACTAAGTAAACTAAAAAAAGATATTGACTCTAACAGTATCGTAGTTGAGGACTTAAATACCCCACTAACAATCCTAGATAGATCATTAAGGCAAAAACATCAGCAAAGAGATCCAGAACCTTGATGCTTGACCAAATGGACTTAGTAGATACCTACAGAACACTTCACCAAACAAGCACAGAATATACATTCTACTCATTACCACATGGAGCATACTCCAAGATTGACCACATCCTTGGCCATAATTCAAGTATAAACACATTTCACAAGATTGAAATACTGCCATGCACCATCTCAGATCACAGTGAAATAAAAATAATTATCACCACCACAAAACTCTCCCCAAACCAACAAAGACATAGACACTAAGCAGCATGATGCTCCTTGGTCAACACAGAAATTAAAAGATTCCTGGAAACAAAGGAAAATGAAGAAACATCTTACCAAAATCTCTGGGATGCTGTGAAATCATTATTAAGAGGCGGAATTATATCTCTATGAACACACATGAAAAAAATAGAAAGAGAAATTGACAGCCTAACAAATCACCTAAGGGAGCTGGAAAGGCAAGACCACCAAAACTGTAACTTCAGCAGAAGAATCCATATCACCAAAGTAAACATTCAAGTATGGGACACTTAAGACAAAAATATCAAAGAAAAAAATCAACAAATCAAAAACCTGGTTCTTTGAAAGCATAAACAAAATTGATGGACCTCTAACCAGAATTACCAGGAGAAAGAGAGAAAAAGTCCAAACAAACACAATCAGAAATGCAAAAGGTCAAGTCACAACTGACTTCAAAGAAATACAAAAGATTATCAGAGATTACTATGTACAACTGTATGGAAACAAACTAGATAACCTAAGTGAAATGGAGGACTTTCTAACATCACACAATCTCACAAGGTTGAAACAAGAAGAAATCGAGATGCTAAATAGACCAATAATAACCCAGGAAATTAACTTTCTCATAAGAAAACTAATGACAAGAAAAGCCCTGGATCAGATGAATTTCTAGTGGAATTCTACAAAACGTACAAGAAAAATTGATACCAATCCTATTGAAAGTATTCTAGACAATTGAGAAAGACGGAACTCTCCCCAAGTCATTCTATGAAGCTAATATTACACTGATACCCAAACCAGATAAAGATCCAACAAAGAAAGAGAACTACAGGCCGCTATCCCTGATGAACATAGATGTAAAAATTCTCAATAAGATTCTAGCAAATTGGATCCAATAACACACTGAAGAATCATCCACCATGACCAAGTAGTCTTTATCCCTGAGATGCAGGGCTGGTTCAGCATCCACAAGACCATAAATGTAATTAAATACATCAGCAGATGTAAAAAGAAGAACAGCATGATTATATCATTAGATGTGGAAAAAGATTTTGATGAAATCCAGCTTCCCTTCTTGATAAAAAACCTTGAATACCTAGGCATAGAGGGAACATACCTCAAAATAGTAAGAGCCACCTACAATGAACCCACAGCCAACATGCTGCTAAATAGAGAGAAATTAACAGCATTTTCCCCCAAAACTGGAACAAGATAAAGATATCCACTCTTACCCTTCCTGTTCAACATAATGTTAGAAGTCATAGCTAGAGCAATCAGACAAAAGAAAGAAATTAGGGGTATCCAAATAGGAAAAGAAGAAATCAAGTCATCCATCTTTGCTGACAATATAATTCTATACTACAAAAACCCGAGAATTTGTCAAAAAATCTCCTTGCATTGATAAAAGACCTTGGCAAAGTCTCAGGGTACAAAATAAACATGCAAAAGACAGTCACATTCTTTCACACCAACAACAAACAGGCAGAAAACCAAATAAAAAGCACAATCCCATTCAAAATAGCTACAAAAATTGAAATGCCTCAACATCTTCCTAATCAGAGAAGTGACAGATCTTTACGATGAAAACTATAAAATTCTGCTCAAAGAAGTAAAAGATGACACAAACAAATGTAAAAATATTACATGTTCATGGATTGCAAGAATCAACATTGTTAAGATGCCCATCCTACCAAAGGCAATCTACAGTTTCAACACTATACTCATTAAATTACCAACATCATTCTTCTTAGACCTGAAACAACAATACAGAAATTCATACAGAAACATAAATGACCACGAATAGCCAAAACAATCCTAGCAAACAAATCAAAGTGGGAGGTACCATACTTCCAGACTTTACCTTTATTATAAGGCTACAATAATCAAAACAACCTCGTATTAGTACAAGAACAGGAATATAGACCAATGGAACAGAGATTCTGGAAGCAAATCCTCAATTTTTCAACCATCTTATCTTCCACAAAGACATGCTGGGAAGAGGAGAACCTTTTTAATAAATGGCGTTGGAAAAATTGGCTGGCCTTATATAGAAGAATGAAACAAGACTCCTACCTGTCACTGTACAGAAAAATAAACTCCAAATGGATCAAAGACCTAAATGTAAAACCCCACACTTTAAGGATCTTAGAAAATGCAGGAGATACCCTTACGGAAATCAGAATAGGCAACCAATTCCTGATCAAAATCCCAAAAGTCCATGTCATAAGAGATAAGCTAGTCATATGGTACCTCATCAAACTGAAAAGCTTCTGTAAAGCAAAAGAAATCATCTAGAGAGCAGGGAAGCTCACAGAAGGGGAAAAATATTTGCCAACTGCATATCTGACAGAGATCTCATGTCCAGGATCTACAAAGAACTCAAACATGCCAAAAGGAAAAAAATCCACAAACAGCCCCATTAAAAAGTGGGCAAAAGACATGTACAGACACTTCTCAAATAAGATATACAAGCAGCCAACAGACATGTGAAAAAGTGCTCAGCCTCACTAATTTTCAGAGAAATGCAAATCAAAGCCACATTGAGATATCATCTAACTCCAGCAAGAATGACCATCAATAATAAAACAAAAAAAACAACAGATGCTGGTGAGGATACAGAGAAAAGGGAATGCTTCTACACTGTTGGTGTGAATGCAAACTAGTTCCACCTCTACGGAAAACACTGTGACAATGTCTAAAAGAACTAGAAATTGACCTTCCATACAAACCAGCAATCCTTCTTCTGGGTATATACTCAGAGGAACTTAAATCACTCTACAAAAAAGTTACCTGTGTACATATGTTTATTGCAGCACTATTTACAATAGCAAAAACATGGAACCAATTGTGCTATCCATCAAAACTGGACTGGATAAAAAAATATGGAACATATACATGATAGAATATTACTCAGTCATAAATAACAAAATTATGGACTTTGCAGCAACTTGGATAGATTTAGAGTCTATAATACTCAGTGATTTATCACAGAAACTAAGAACTAAGAACCACATGTTCTCACTCATTAGCAGACCCTGAACATTTATCATAATACTATAAGAAAAAGATTAGCAGTAGCCAGAAACTGCCAGGGGAGGGGGACACATAACATGACTAAGGGTACCTGATATCAAACCAGGCAAAGTGGGCCCAAAGGGAGTCCTAAACTTTACGTGTATGATGACCACTTGTATATCTAATTCTGAGTTGTACCACACATAATTAAAATAAAATAAATTAAAAAGGAAAGTAGCTTTTGCTCACATTTTATAATAGTTATGCTTATATAATTTATTAAATGTTACATAAATTAATGAAATGAGTGTAAAATAGGATTTGAGAATGCTTTGGAAAGAATTGGTTTAAACAAATGAATAAGGTGATGTCAGCAAAATAGTAAACTGGGAAGCCTCCAAGGCCTTGTTTCCTCATAGAAACATAAAAGGGAAAAAACAAACAACAACAACAAACAGCACTTGCCTGGGCAGTTCTACAGGAGTTCTAAAAAACAATCCAAGTTCTACAGCAACCAAGAGAACATCCAATCAAGAAAAAAATCACATTAAAAATAGCAGAAAATATTTTGCAATTTTTACTCTCCATTGCCCTATCCCCTTTGGGCATGGTACAGTCTTGATTTGAAGGAAGTGGAAGTTCAGTTCCCATTTACCCACCTTAAACTAGAGGGAGCATAGCAGAGCTTATATGCAACACTGTAGCTTACCTAGAGGCTGCCTGAAGGACTAGTCTCTGGCTTAGCTAGCTTGGATACTAGGCAGGAAAAAGCAGCAATGATCATGAAAGCTTCAGGGAATCTATAGGTCAACAGATGTCTAGGACAAGAGATTAAGTGGAGATATATAATAGACTATTTAAAGACCCAAGGAAAAGGTTGAGGAAAAACCTTTTGGAAAATTAAAGCAGTCAAAAACAGCTATACGAAAGGGGAAATAGAAAAATCCACACACTAGGCCAGGAAAGAGGCATATTCATTAAAAATCGGAAAAAACTGTAAAGTTTTCACCTTGAGCCGATTCCTCGGCTCAGAACTTGCCCAGCTAATCAGAGAAGTATTTCCCCAGCATAGATTCATTCTACAAAGTTTAGAATAAGTGGTTATTTTTCTAAATCACCAAATTTTATTTTATTTTTTACTTGTATGTGATACATAGATATAGGAAAATACAGCTAATGACATTGGAGTTGGCAATGATTTCTTGAATATAACACCAAAGACACAGGCGATAACAAAAATAAACAAATTAAATTTCATCAAAATTAAAAACTTTTGTGCATTAAAAGACACTATCAACAGAATTAAAATGTCTACAGAATGTGTAAAAATATTTGTAATTATATATTTGATAGAGGTAATATTCAGAATATATAAACTTCTACAACTGATAAAATAAAAACCTCAACTCAAAATGAGCAAAGGACTTGAATAGTCATTTTTTCAAAGGTCATGTATAAATGGTCAATAAACACATGAAAATATACATAGCAACACTAATCATTAGGAAAGTCAAAATGAAAACCACAATAAGATACCACTTCATACCCATTACGATGGCTCTTATGAAACAAATAAACACACACAAGTGTTGGTAAAATGTGAAGAAATTAAAACGCTTATGCATTTCTGTTAGGAAATTAAATGGTGTAGCCATTAAAACAACTAATAATAACATAAATTTACCATTTTGGCCATTGGTAAGGATACAGTAATACAAAAAAAATTGAAAAATTATTAAAACAAAATAAAGATATTAGTGGAAAGGGGAAAATTTGACTATGCTCTGGAATTTATTTGGTAGTATTTTATCATTTTTAATTTTCTGATTTCTAGAATTTTATTATGGTTACTTAAATGGTTACACCATTTAATTTTCAGCCACTGTGAAAACACTGCAGCTGTTCTTTAGAAAATTAAACATAGAAGCAACATATGATCTAGCAATTCCATTTCTAGGTATGTACCCAAAATAATTGAAGGCAAATGCTTCAATAGATATTTGTACACCTATGTTCATTAGCTGTGCCATTCACAATAGCCAAAAGATTGAAGCAATATAAGTGTCTATTGACGGATGAATGAATAACCAAAATGTGGTGTGTGTGTGTGTATATATGTATATATATATATATATATATTAAATGGAATATTCACATTTAAAAGGGATAAAATTCTGACACATGCTACAATATGATTAAAATTTGAAGACATATTGCTCAGTGAAGTAAGCCAGACACAAAAGGACAAACTTTGCAAGATTCCATTTATATGAGGTACCTAGAATAGTCAAATTTATTAAGGACCGAAAGTAGAACATTGGTTAGCAGGTTCTGAAGGGAGGATATAATGGAGGAAAAGCTGTTTAGTGAGTATAGAGATTCAGTTTTGGATAAGAAAAATGATCTGGAATTGAATAGTGGTGATAGCTGTATAGCATTATGAATATACTTTATGCCACTGAACTGTGCACTTACCGATAGTCCAAATGGTAAATTTACATGACATATTTTACCACAATAAAAATATAATGAAAAAATAAAAAAATAAAATGCTTTTAAATTTGTTGTGTGTGAGACAACTATAAAATTGTGTGCAAAAATTCTACATTCCTGATGTTTTAGAGTGTCTATAAGTTATAGATCCACTAAAGTAAAAACAAAACAAACCCTAAAGATAGTAGATTATGCTTTATCAATATGATAATACAAGAATAAAAAATGGAAAAGTATTAAAACAAAAAAAGACATTTGTGGAGAGGGTAAAAATTTGACGAAAATTTGGAGTTTATTTAGTAGTATTTTATCAATATTAGTTTTCTGATTTCTATAATTTTATTGTGGCTATTTAATAGCATTAAGTTAAGCTATGCCAGGTATATATAGGATCTTTATGCAACTTTTTTGAAATTCACTCTATGACCAAAATAAGTTTTAAAAGTAAAAGTTTTAATAATTAGTTGTGAATACACATGTAATTTAAATGTTGTTTACATATTCATACCTATCCTTAACTTTCTGTCTTGTAGTTTCAACAGTATAAAACAGGAGAGAATTAGAATTGAGACTCCAAGACTTTTGGATTTTATAGAGCCTAAGATTTATACTCTCAAATTAAGGAACTAACATAGTGCAGCCAACTTTCAATTTTGTCAAGTAATTTAAAAAAAAAATCAAACATGCTATCAAGAAATAACATTTTTTTTCATATATCTGTTGGCCACTTGTATGTCTTCTTTTGAGAAGTGTTTATGCATATCTTTTGTCCTCTTTGTAATGGGGCTGTTTGCTTTTTTTTCTTTTCGGCAAGTTTGAGTTCATGTAGATTCTAGATGTTAGGCCTTTGTCAGACATGCAGTAGGCAAATATTTTTTCCCAGTCTATGGGCTGTCTCCCTGCTCTCTTGATGGTGTCTTTGGCTTTGCAGAAGCTTGTCATTTTGATGAGATCACACTTGTCTATCTTATCTCTTATGGCATGGGCATTCAGGGTTTGGATCAGCAATTGGCTGCAAGTTCCAATTTCCGTAAGGGTGTCTCCTGTGTTTTCTAAGGTTCTTATAATTTGAGGTTTTATGTTTAGGTCTTTGATTCATTTAGAGTTGATCTTTCTGTGTGGTGATAGGTAGGAGTCTTGTTTTAATCTTCTGCATGTGGTCAGCCAGTTTTCCCAGCAACATTCACTGAATAGGTTCTCCTCTCCCTGGTTGGTGGTGGAGGCTTTGTCAAAGATAAGTTGGTTGAGAAATTGAGGTTTTGCTTCTGGAATCTCTATCCTGTTCCATTTGTATATATGCCTGTTCTTGTACCAATATCAGGCTGTTATTATTATTGTAGCTCTATAATAGAGTTTGAAAAAATGCTCAGCCTCACTAGCCACCAAAGAGATGCAAATTAAAACTACACAGAGATACCACCTAACTCCAGTCAGGATGGTAATCAACAATAACTCAAAACAACAGATGCTGGAGAGGTTGTGACGAAAAGGGAACACTTCTACACTGTTGATGGCAGTGTAAACTAATACAACCTCTGTGGAAAACAGTGTGGAGATTCTTAAATGATCTAAAAATCGACTTTCTATACTACTCCACAATTCCCCTACTGGGAATATACCCAGAAGAACAAAATCACTCTATTAAAAAGATGCCTGCACACAAATGTTTATTCCAGCATTGCTCACAGTAACAAGAACATGGAATCAATCGTGCTGCCCATCAAAAGAGGATTGGATTTAAAAAAGTGGTACATATACACAATGGAATATTACGCAGCCATAAAGAAGAACAAAATCATGAACTTCGCAGCAACCTGGATGGAATTAGAGTATATAATACTGAGTGATCTTTTACAGAAACAAAGAACTTAATATCGCATGTTCTCACTCATAAGCAGTCCTTAAACAATTAGCATAATACTATAAGAGAATGATTGGCAGTGGTGGGAAGCTTCCAGGAGTGAGGCAGTGAAGTTGGATTGGTAGTAGTGGGAATCTGCCTGGGGAAAGGAGGGCACACCTCATAACAAGGGTACCTGCATAATGAACATTTGTATACCTAACCCTGAATTGCACCCCAAATCTTTAAAATAAAAAAAGAAAAGAAAAAAAGAAATAACATTTAAAAACAAATAGTTTAACTATTCATTATGGAAAACTTCAAATATATTTAAAAGTAGAAAACAACAGTGTAATGAATCTCCATGCATCCTTACCAAGCTTCAATGATTATCATCTAATAGGCAATGTTGCTTCATCTGTCCCCTCACCAAATTTTCCATTCTTCATTTCAATGGACTGTTTTGAAGAAGATACTAGACATTACATCATTCCTTTAACAAATATTCAGCACATATATCTAAAAGATAAGGATTCATTTTAAAACATATAATAATATCATTATCTCATCTAAAGTAACAATAATTTCTTGCTGTTATTAACTATTTAGTCAGTGTTTAAATTTCTCCATTTGTCTTGGTTTTTATTTTAATTTGCAGTTTGTTCAAATCATGATTTAAATAAGGTCTATGCATTGTAGTTGAATGATGTGTCTTTTAAATCTTATTTACTCTGTAGGTTTTCTTCTCAATCTCTTATATTTTTCCCTTGCAACTTTTACATTAAAAAGTGTCTTTTTTTGTCATATAGATTTTCCCTAATTCTGGATATCTTTTTTGTTATTTTAAAATGTTCCTCTGTCTCTCATATTTTCTATAAGATATTAATTGAATCAAGATAAGTGGTCAGATACAAGTTCAAGTTTACAGCAATAATTTATAGATCTGAGTATTTGCATTAAAAGAATTGTAAAGTCTAAATGTCTCTATTTTGTGGTGTTAAAATTGATCAGTAGTTTTCAAGTGACATCAACCTGTTTTAATCTTCATAAAGTTTCAGACCACCTTTTCATCCAATGGTTTTGGCTGGCATTGATAAGTGTTACCTAGAATTATTCTTTCATCAGAGTTTGCAGAGTGGTAATTTTCTAGTTTTATCATTATTCTTTTGTTTACAGGAATGCATCCATAAGGTAAAACTTTCTCTCATCAACTCTTCAATAGATTAACCTAAGGTATACCTTATTTAGTAAAGATATAACAAATGCTTTATGGGAATAAAGGAATGGTTCAGGCATCATCTTCCAAAATTAACCAATAAGATTTTTTTAAAAAAAATACTATGAAACCAGAGATTTCAACATAATTATTGTGTCAGAATCCATTGAATTATTCTCTTTTAAAAAATACAGAATTATAACTTTTGGGGTTTATCTTTGCTGTGGTTAAATGTGTCACCGAAAGTTCTTGTGTTGGAAACAATCCCAATGCAACAGTGTTGTGAAGTGGACCTAATAATAGTTGATTAAGTCATGAGAGATCTATGAAGATGCATGGATTAATGTCATTATCACAAGAATGTATTAGTTATTGCAAGTGTAGGTTTATTACAAAAGCAAGTTCAGCCCTCTCTTGCTCCCTCATGCTCTTTTGCCCTTCCACATGTGGCCACAAGATGACACAGAGAGAAGGCCCTCAACAGATATGGGATTCTCAATCTTGGCTATTCCAGTCAACAGAACTGCAAGAAATAAATTTCTTTTTTTTTACCATAAATTACTCAACTTTTGGTATTCTGTAATAACAACACAAAATGGATGCAATCAATATGACTTTCAGAATAACAATTCCAATATTATTGACAATAATAATATTGTTAAAAGACAGAGTATGGTTTTATTCCTTATTTTTTACCTTAAGTTCTATGTCACTAGGGATTTACTGACAAATTACTTTATTTTAAAGTTACTTGAAATAAGTTGTCTTTAGGATATACCATACTGGGGATATGCTACCATATCACTATATTTTTGTGTTATTTAAAAGATGCTCTCTCTACATATTTGAACTATTAAATTAGCACATAGGTTAATTTGTTTCATTTTGTTTTCAAGTTTTACATTTTTTATTTTGCTTTTTTTTATAATTGTTGAAATATTTACATTACTTGTAAGACCAATCAAAAAAACATATTTGAAGAGTTTTTCCCACCTAACTTTGTTTTATATAACCTGCTTTCCCTTTACTCCTATAGTTCATCTTATTTTTTAATTTATTCTTTCATGGTTGAAGCTTCAGCAG
This sequence comes from Carlito syrichta, assembly GCF_000164805.1. Lineage (NCBI taxonomy): Eukaryota > Metazoa > Chordata > Mammalia > Primates > Tarsiidae > Carlito > Carlito syrichta. The sequence goes on from NW_007090412.1 coordinate 122,807, forward strand.
ACACACATATAATACTTTTCTTTCTTAGATAATTATCTCCATCTTACTTTCTTTGCTTGATAATATATTCTAGAGATCCTCCAATTGCAATATTTAGGAACAGACCACATTTTTTCTATGGCAGCATTGTATCCATTTTGTGTGAATGTACCAGTTTCTGCTACTAAACAAAAGTACTCCCTTAAATAAAATCAATTTATACCATGGAAAACCTATTACATTTTTCTTATTTGGGGATTCCACATGAAAAATTTTCTTCATAGATAAGTAGTTCTTTCAGAAGCAGGATTTTAGAATAACTGAGTAACACGACCTCTCCCTCTGAGATTAAGCAGCTGAGTTTTCTTTTTTTACCTTTCATTGTTTATTTATTCTTCTTATTGTCGTTGTCATTGTTGATACAAATGTATAAGGTATATGTAAATTTTTGATATTTGCATATAATGCATGGTGACCAGGTCAAGGTATTGAGGGTATCCATCACCTGAGTACAATACATTTTTCGTTAACTGTAATCATCCTACTCTGCTATTAAGCATTCAACTTATTCCCTCTGAATTGTATAAGATTCAACTACTTGACCAAATTTGTGCTCTTCAATAGGTAATAGTAACTGACAGAAGAGGTTTCAATGAGGAAGAGAGTGAGATGATGTACTAAGAGGTACAAACATCTAAAAGGTAGCCATCTTATATTTTGGTATGTTTTTTGGTGTGGTAAAATATATATAAAATAAAATTTACTATCTTAGCAAATTCAAGTGGGCAGTTCAAGGGTATTTAGTACATTAACAATGCTGAGAAACCATAATCTTTATTCATCTTCAAAAATGTACATCTCAAACAAAAAAATTCATACTCAAACAAAAACTCATTTTCCTTACCCACTAGCCTCTGACAATCACCTTTTTACTTTCTGTATTTATAAATTTGATTATTCTAGGTGCTTCATATAATGGAATTCACACAACATTTGTATTTTGTGACTGGTGTGTTTCATATTTCACTTAGCATAATGTCTTCAAAGTTCATTCAAGATGCAGCAAGTGTCACAATTTCTTTACATTTTAAACCTGAATAATATTTCATTGTATACATTTTGTTTATTCATCCATCAATGTACATTTGAATTACTTCCACTTTTTGATTACTGTGAATAATGCTGTTATGAACATGGGCATACAAATATCTATTTGAGTCCCTGCTTTCAGTTCTTTCGAGTATATACCTAGAAGTGGAACTGTTGTTATCATATGTTAATTATATGTTTAATTTTTTTGCAAAACCTCCATATCAATTTCACAGTGGCTACACCATTTTGTGTTCCCACCAGCAATGCACAGGCTTCCAATTTGTTCACACGCTCACCAATATTTATTTATTTATTTGGACACAAGCACAAACTTCCTTTTCAGAGTGATTAACTCAAAACTGACACTGTATTCACCATTCTAGAGAATATCTAACAAATTACACCCTAGTTTCTCAAGGAAATAAAAATGCCCATTTACTGTAAATTGTTAAGTTTGTTCACTAATCTCTTATTCTTTTGCAGTCAAGACTTTATGGTCCCAATCCTTCTCAGACACATTTGTTTTATTAGAAAATTGATTTTAAAAAGTAAGGGAAAATAAGCAGTTTACTTATTCAAATGAACAATTATATTGTAGTAGAATACTAAATGTCTTGATTTTAATGATAAAATAAGACTTTTTGAAAAGTTTTTGTTCTGTTTTATTTTGTTTTATAGCAGATCTGTTTCGAGTTTCAGCCTAACCCTCAGTCTCTTTTTAAAGGGAATGATTTAGCTTATCTTTGCTATTTGGAGTGCTTAAGTGGAAAAATTTGATTAACAATGCCTTAAGGCACCTAGCCTAGTTAACTCAATCAGCAAAAAGAATTTTTAAAAAATGTTTTACCAAGGTCCACAATACTAACATACAACTGTTACTATAGAAACCAAAGGTTGCTTGTATCAAAACATGGCCTTTATACCTACCTCTTAATTTCCTACATTTCCCTAACCAATCTTACCACTTTTTGGCCTGCAAATAATTTCCACATATTGCTGAAAGCCTCTGTCACCTTACTCATAATTTTTTAACCAACCTGCTTTCATTTTGAGTTACTTTAATGTCTACCTGGATTGAACCGTTAAATATACAAAAATTTGAGTTATTTAAATTATTTAAATTTGATGTCATTCACCTATAAACTCTCTTCACTTAGCTTATTTATATGGCCAAAATACAGAGGTATGACTTATGAAATCTTGATCTCTTAATTCTCTTATCTGATAACTAATACTACCTCTCTCTCTTTTGTCTTCATTCTTACCATTAACCCACTCATTGGTCACATTTCTAATTATATTCCCACAAATACCCTTACACCATAATTGAATCATAAATTTCCTGCATTTTTTATATTAACCAGCTTGGAATCTATTATTAGCTATTTGATTTAATTGCATTATTAAAGTATAACATATACATGAAAAGAAATAAAAACAAATGTACAGGTCAATATAATATCAATATATTTCACACAAAAAAATGTACAGGTCAATATAATATCACAAAAAAAAAAAAATCCATGCAAGCATCACCAAAGATTTTTTTTAAATGTTTCTATTAGCCAAATTTCTTGTCTCAATACTAATCAATACAGAGGTCAAGCATATTTTATTGTCATTATATTAAATAATACGAAAACAACTTATCTACTGTATCCACAAAATGCATTCTCCTTGAATATAAGCTCATGACTTATATACTAAAATGACTAACTGATAAAAAAAATGAACAACTTCAAGACCCTCACTTCAATGTTTCCTCTGATACAAATCTATTAACATAAAAAAAACTGACTCACCTAAAAGTAACACAGCCCAGGTTCTAAGTCTTACATATATATATTTTACTCGTTTTCCCATTTTGAGACACCGTGAGGATTGTGCCAAGGTGATATTCTTTATTCCTACAATAAGTCTAAATAACTTAATAAATCTAAAAAACTTAGATTTACTTTATCAACAGTTTTCCCTTTAGATATTTTGAAGATTTAGTAGTTAACAACTTCCTCATGTTGCCAAAAAGTAACTACCCCACGCCAGCCTAACTATTGTAACCACTATCTTGACCTCTAAGATGATGGTTTTTACTTTTTGCTACATGTATCACTTTTTAAATTTCATGTAAATGAAATAATACAGTATGTGCATTTTCAATATTGCTTGAAAACTTCATCCATGTCTTTGTGCATAGCTCTATTTTATTTTTTCATTACTTCAGAGTAATGTCATTCATTCTATTATTGATGGATATTTGAGTTACTTCTATTTTTAGTATAAGGTAGTTATGAACCTTTTTTGTGTACGTATGTATGATTTATATTGGGTAATTGTTGAAACATAGAATGTGCATATATTCAGCTGTAGTAAATACTGCCGAATAACTTTCCACAGTGTTTATAACAATTTATGCTCCCATCATTAGTTATGAGAGTTCAGTAGCACCATATATTCAATGCATGATATTGTGAATCATATTAATGATTGCCAACTATTTCCCTGATAACTATGGATATAGAGCACCAGTTTATATATGTATTAATATTAGCCACTTGACTACTCTCTTCTTATTTTTCTATAGAGTTGTTTGTGCTTTTATTGATGCACAAGGGTTCTTAATATATACAGAATTGTATTGATATATAGAGTCAAAATATTATCTGCTAGTCTGTTTTAGACTTTTACTTTCTGAACCTTAGCTTCTAATAAACACAAGTTTTTAATTTTAAGGCAGTCCAATATAATTATATTTTTATTTATGACCAATGCCACTTTGTATTGTTTATGAAATTTTTTTCTACCTCTGCAATATAAATATATTTTCCTGTGCCATCTGTTAAAACCTCCTTTTAGGCGGGCTCGGTGGCTCAGTCTGTAATCCCGCGCCTTTGGGAGGCTGAGGTGAGTGGATTGCCTGAGACTGCGGGTTCGAGACCCACCTGGGCAGTGAGACCTCATCTCTACAATAAATAAAAAAATCAGCCGGGCATGGTAGTGTATGCCTGTAATTCCGGCTACTTGGAAGGCTGAGGTGGAAGGATCGCCGGAGCCCAGTAGGTCAAGGCTGCCGTGGCTGGAAGCGGCCACTGCACTCCAGTCTGGGTGACAGAGTGAGACTCCGACTCAAAAAAACAAACAAAAACAATTATCTACATTTCTGAAAATAAGAAGATCTTCAATGAATTAAAGTCACAACAACAACAAAAACCTCCTTTTGCATTATGTTTATCAAAATTCACTGAAATACTTATGCAGTAGGAATAAAAATTATTTTTTCCTATATTGATAATCAATTGATCCAACACAATTTCTTATAAGGATCATAATTTTCTCATCCTCCTGCTATGCTATATTTGTCACAAACCAAGGGACCATAGATCTGTGTACAACTGTTTCTGGCTTCTCAATTTATTCTTTTGGTTCATGTATTTTTATGCCAATAACACACTGCCTTTATTACTATATTTTCATCATAAATAGTGTTTGGTGATATATGTTTTCCAGCTTGTTTTACTTCTTCTAAATTGTCTTGGCTTATCTTGGTCCTTTATATTTCTATATACATTATAAAACAATTTTGTCAGTTTTAATACAAAAATTAATAAAAGTTTGATTGAGATTGCACTAAAGTGAAAGATCAATATGAGGACATTGTGTTTTTGGATAACAGTCCAGATTAAAATCCTGTATCTGACATTATTTCTCTTGATATTGAACATTTAAACCCTTTAACATCTCTTCAAAAACGTTATAGTAAGCCGGGCTCGGTGGCTCAGCCTATAATCCCGCGCCTTTGGGAGGCTGAGGTGAG